>NW_024423453.1:3048185-3106736 GCF_017311325.1 Ursus maritimus
CCTAATGAGTTATTTTTAAATTTGGCAGGAACAGGTTTCCCAAGAATGTCAAAGCCAAGAGTATGCAGGTCTTCCCAATTAAAAAACAATAAAAACTATTTGAAACATCCCACCAAAAATAATATTTAATACATGCAAGTTATTTTGCTTGCTTTTGATCTCTTCTATAATTCTTCTAATTTTTTCCAAAGAATATTAATACTACTGAGAAGTTCTTGACTGCATTTGAAGTCCAGTGAAAAATTCAGTGATACATAAGTAATTTAAGATTTAAAAATAACTTGGGAAAACGTGAAGGCTTTTAAGTACATAGTTTCAAATGAATTTAGGTTTAGATCTTTGTAATAAGATATGGATAATTAATTTAAGGTGATGTCAGGTGATTGAGGTTATGAGATAATGACCAAGTAGTCATCTAACACAATAATCTGCCAAAAAGCAGTCGCTAATATACTGACTCCAGTAAAAAGTTGCCTTTTATGACATAATATTCCTTCACTAAAGAAAAACAGCAAATGTTAACTGAACTTTGGAATCAGACGCTGAGCTTAAAGAAGCATGCAGTTCATTCATTTTCTTCATACACAGTGGAATTTATGTGGGAATATGCCTTTATGGGCCAAACTGTACGTAGCCGTACTCTCAACTGGTCATAACAGCAGCAACTGAATGCAACCTCATCGATACCCTGGGGGTTTTCTCCTTAGTAGCTAACTCTCCATCCCTTCTACATGTTCAACCATTCTAATTTTCCCAAGAATGTACGTGTGTTTTTTATTTAAATCTCATCTGTTAGGAAGTAAATTAAACGTCTTCACCATTGTTCACAAATAGTCATGTTTGAAAGAGCATATTGCAAGCCTCTGGGTTCGTTCTTTCTTTAGACAATACGCATGTTAATGAACAGCCTGCAAGTCATAATTCTCTGGAGGCTGTCTCAGAACTACCAGGCTTTCCAGCCATAGGTTTCTGGTTAATAATGGATTACAAGTAGAAGAAAGGTCACAGTAAGGAACTGTCCTCAAAGAACTATTTTCATTATTAGAGTCTGTTTGCGTAGTACAGAGTGCACAATTTTTAATTTTTTTTAATTTTAAAGGCGGACTGCTTTTTTTTTTTTTTAAGCATTACAAGCACTGATTGGGACAAGAATTGATGACAGTTAAGTGTCTTGGGGGATCTACTCATTTATACATTCATTCACTCACCCATTCAACTAATAAATATTGAGCACTTATCCTAAATCAGGCACCGTGGGAGGCGCTGGCTTCGCAAGGGTGGAAGGATACAATGTTTTCCTACGGCGCTTGCTGTTTGGCGCGGTAGCGATGGATACACACGTTACACTTGGATAAGTGCTCCGAGTGAATGCGGCACAGCGCCGCAGAAGCACCTGGTCCAGGTGAAGCGTCACAGAAAGGGTTTCCAAGGAAGTGCTATTTGAGCTGAGAGCTGCAGGATGCCTCGCCGTTGACTAGTCAAAGGGAGAGCCACTCTGAGGAAAGTTCCAGAACTGGAAATGGTTTGTGTAAAGTCCTTGTGGCCCGAGACAGCATGGCACAAAGAAGGATGAAGTGTCCCAAGGGATGAGAGCAAGATGGTGTACCAGTGAGCTGAGACTTACTCACACATTGGTTTGTGGAAGAAACAGGAAGTCACAGAATTTTGAGGAGAATGATGACACGATCCTAGGGCACACATCTGTCTTCCCTGCTGGGGGTTTTGTTAAATACCAGAAACACAGTGCCTGACACTTAATAGAGTTGACAAATAAAAGAAAGAAGGAGGGGATTGAAAGGGAAACAACAGAGAGTGAGACAGAGTAAGTGGTAGAGATTTGGAGATATCTAGGTTAAACAGAGTCCCCACCCACTGTTGTAGCTCAACTTTTTCCAGAGCTTGTCTCATTTTGGTTGCTATCATTATTTTTATAGGTGGTGTTAATAAGGCCAGGATACTTAAGTAACTTGCTTAAGGTGATACAACCAGTTCTCATGTCAGCCCTCTCTCCAGCATCTTAGTGTGTGTGTGTGTGTGTGTGTGTGTGTGTGTGTGTGTACGTGTGCCCATACACATATATTGTTTTCTATCTCTCCACCCTGACAGGTTTTGATTGTGATTAAGATTAAAGTAAGGTCTAAATACTGGGACCATGTTTTATATTCTTTAAATTATTGCAAATACATTTACTTTTAATTTAAGTTGGTGTGAAACACAGTGTGCCCAACAGATAGCAGAAATGCATAATGCATAAAATGGACTGCATAATGAGGTAATTGATTTTTCATTTTCCATATGGCTTTCTGGGTAGTTTGGCTTTGCATGTGTTGGCAGGTTTCCTGAGCTGTTGTCACACTTGGGATTTACAGAAAATTGAAGACCTGGCTCTAGTTGTAGTTCTCTCAGGTTAAGAAGAAAGGAGTTAATATTATTGACTCCCCCGCTGAAGAGAAGATAAAAAGACACTCCCTCAAGATATATGGTCATATTCTTCCTCCCTTTCCCACGTTGCCAATTTGGATTTCACAGAAGCGTAACTTGGTCAACTTAAAGACACTCCCAGAGTAAAACAAAACTACTCAAGAAGAAATTTTAGCATTTGACCTAAAACAAATCCCAGTTCCTTTCTGGAATTAAGTTGAGTGCTAGGTTGCTGGAGAAAAAGGCTATGCATTTTCTTTTTTAAGGAGTCAATTACCCCAAAGAAGCAGTTTCATGATCATTGCTTGGAATTGAGTCCTGGATTCCCTCACTCTGCCTCTGCTAAAACTTTTGCCTTCTGTCTGGGATCTCTGTCCTCTCTCTTGTCCCACATAGCCCAGGTCATCCTACTCCCACTTCTCCTTCTTCAGGACTATTTTCCTGGGCTTCTCATTCTCAGGACCTATTCTATCAGTAGTGCTGACACCCCCTTTTCCTTGCCTCTCCCCTCCCATGCTTCCTAGTGCTCCCCCCAGGAAATTCAGCCCCATGCTGACTCCAGAATTTAAAAAGTTTTACTCTGAAAATTAATTACATAACTTGTATCAAGTATAGTGTTTAAGTGTGTGTGTCGGGGTGGGGGTTGGGAGAGAGCTTAAAAAAAAAAGAACAAGAAATATGTTTCCCCTGTGATATATGTTCACCCTCTCTGGTGTTTTCTGGTCCTTCACGATACCACTTTCGAAAGCTTTTGACCTTTACTTTGAATGCTTGCTTCAGGTGTGAGAAATATTCTACCTCTTTCCTCCGGAGGGTAGGGAGGAAAAAACAACTTGGAATGATTCACGGTGCCGATGGAAAGGAACTGACAAAGAAAGACACAGAGTCCTCAAGAGCACAGAAACATCTCCAGAGTTCAACTTGGTCAAAAACCTCCCCCACCCTCATTCCAACCTCCCTGTCAGCTCCACTGGGGCGGGGGGGGACCAGACTCCAGGGACAGAAGCCCTGGGGAACTTTCTGTGTCTACTACAGAGCTGGCTGTAGAACACAGGAGGGGGATGCTCATCATCCAGTTTCAGAGATATTATGAGTTGGACAGAACTTTATAAAAGCTCCAGCCACTGTGATAATTTTCCTCAGAACACGTATCTTTGAGTTTGGGTCAAACATTAATGTGCTCTACCCAGGTGGCTCAGATTTGAATCCCAGTTCTACCACTTTTCAGATGCGTGACCTGTAACAGTTATTTTAGCCTCACTTTTCACATTTATAAAATAGGGACATTATTGCTGCCTACTTCACATGGTTATCGTGAGAATTCAATGAATCAATTAATGTAAAGAAATGAGAACATTTTCTGGCACTTTATGGAACTGCTAAGTTAAGAACGTAAATAAACAGAGATTTTGGAAGCCTTCCGACTGTGTATGTAACTGCAGGCATGCAACTGGAGGCCATCTAGAAATGAGCAACGGTTATCTATCTTTGCCATTATCGTTCTGAAGATTCCGTGAGATGATGTATGTGAAGATCTCAGCAAAACAACTCAACAGTTGCTATTATTATTATTATTATTATATTACCATCGTCATCAATATCATCAGCATGTATTACTTTTGTTATTACTGGTTTGTTAACTGCTATATGTGCACAGGGCCCAGTGTACCCATCGAATGTTGGGACTGTGGCAAAGCTGGGATTGCTGATCATTGGAAAAGCCTTTAATCAGGAGAGTGCGGTTCCAAAATTGCAAGTCAACTCCTAAGAGCTTTATAACTAGTTTGTATCTAAAGGGAGGAAACATGGCCGCAATTTACACCCGACAGCTTTTCTTAGGAAATCTTGCTGCCAAACGCAACTGACCACTTCTTTGAGAAGGCCTAAAAAAGTCAAGTTTTTAAAATGTTAACACAACTATTTAGAAGCAGAAAGAAAAAGGAATCAGATAGCTGTTGTTGTTATGCTCCAACCTTTTAGAAGACCAAATTAGGTTTTATTTTGTTTTGCTTTACAGAAGTAAACATTTGTTTGGGTGGCCATCTTAGAACCTTCTCTAGCACTGACTTTTGTCACAGTGTGCAAACATTTTCTTGCTTTGTGTCTCCTCTGAGTAAACATATTGAGAATGTGATTGTCCATATGTGCCCTGTCATGTGCATTGCATTGCGGGGTTTGCTTTGTCTGAGATATGCAAGATCCCGAGTCAGGATAAACCCCGCCACTAACTTGCTAAGTGACGTTGAGCTATTCCCTCTGGATATCCAATGTCTTTGTGTCACAGATTTTTCTCCTCCTAAAAGAAAACTATGTTACGTTATTCCTCGTGCTTTCTATATTATTAAAGCAATAGTAACTGCATGATTCAACTTATTTCAAAAATGATTATTAAAGAACTTACGTGTATACTCTGTTTAATGCTGGAGGAGGAAAAGACCAGAAGATTAATGGCACACTGATGACACAGAGCAGAGAAACTCCTGCCCCCAAGATCGTCAAAACCAAAGACGTGCACACAACTACCTATAATGTAGGCCAGACCACATAAATGTGAAACGATGCTTTAAAGTCTTCTGAAAAATAATGCCTTAACTAAATAAAATCACCCTAAATCCGGAGTATGAATGATGCTGTTATTACTTATTTCTACTGTCTTCCGTCTATTTTATAGTGCTCTTTGATCCATTCTTTGCATTATTCTCGTCTGAAAGTAATATTCTTGATATGTTTAATAAGGAGACCCCTCCTTTGTTCCTGGACGCCCCGCTCCAGATCATCAAAAGCCATTGAAGACTTAATCCCTTCAGCTTGGCACTGCATCAGTCTGCAAGTCGTTTACATGCAAAGGCCTTTGGAGTAAATACTCATTAGAGGTTCTGTTGGCTCATTTGGTCACCCACATTTTGCAGTGGGTGGCCCAGTTGGTATCCTCATTATTTTCCGCCCTTGAAAAAAACCCAGCTGTAGCAACCTGAGACTGCTTTCTTTGGGACTCTAAATCCATTGTAATGGAGCGTCCGTTCATTTGTGACGCGAGTTAATAGGTACAAAGAAGTAAATGCCTCGGGCTAGTAATGCTAGAATGATTTTTTTTGCTAATATACCTTTTTCAGGGCAACCTCCTGAAATGCAATCTGATCACTTCAAGGATAATTCACTAGTAATTTCTCACACCTGAGAATTCAAAGAATCGTGTCATCTCCTTTCCTCCCTCTCTTTCTTTCCCCTCTCCTTTCTACCCCCATCTTTACATCAATGAACAAACCCGCTCACGGAAGCAAAATCTGTCAAAGTTATTTACACTTTACAGGGCAAAAGTCTTGCTTTTTCACTTATTACCTAAATAGATCTTTTCTACCTAGAGCTTCCTGATTAGTACTTGGATCAGAGAAGCAGAGTTTCTATAATGCCATCCTTCTGGATTTAGCCATGAAGGTTTTCAAGAGAAAACAAAAATCAGCTAATGTTTCTTGACTGCCTATGAAGTGCAAAGCAGATTGCTGTGAAAATACAAGTAGGGTAAACATGTCTTCTTCTCATGGAGCTTTCTTGTTATAAAGCCAATATAGGTAAGATGGTACTTTTTTCCTCATGATTATTATGAGTGTCTGCAAAATGTTTATAATAATATCTACCGGATGGGGTATTTATCAATGCATGTATTCAAATCTTAACATATATAAAGCTCTGGGGCACCTGGGTGGCTCGGTTGGCTAAGTGTCCAACTCTCGGTTTCTGCTCAGGTTATGATCTCTTGGGTCATGAGATGGGGCCCCCATTGGGCTCCACGCTCAGCAAGGAGTCTGCTTGAAGATTGTCTCCCTCTGTCCCTCCCCCCACTCGTGCTCTCTCTTGTTCCCTCTCTCCCTCAAATAAATAAATAAACCTTTTAAAATAACGTATATAAAGTTCTCAGAACAATTGCTGGCTTTTTTTATAGGTACCAATATAAGAGAAGCTATAGCATTCTTCTCAATAAATTAGCACCAATTTTCAATAAGAAAACATTTACAGTTTTTAATTTTAGAATTTATAAAAATAAGATTCTTTGGTTAATTTCCCTGTGGATGATAGGAAATGTAGTGGAGATACAGTATTGAAGCACGAGGGAGTACGACCATCCAATAGATGTTGGGCATTATATTATATATCTGCACCCATTACCTCACTTACTACTCAAAATGCCCATGCAAGGTACATACTGTTTTGTCTGCGGTGCAAACAAAACTAAAACATGGGCCAGCAAAAATTAAATAAAGAGCCAGGATCTGATGGCAAGTTCATCTGGCTCAAAAAGTCACATTTTTCTCATTCCTTGAGTTCTGATCAGACTACTTAATCTCATTTTCTTCAGAGACAGGAGGACTGTAGGAAGCATCCTGTCTTCTTGTGCAAAGTCATACAGTATCTTGGATTGTAACTGCTCCTAAGATTTAACAACTGTAGGAAAAAACAGCTAGCAAGGTATCCCCCTGTGTACCATAAATAGGCCTCTCCAAGGTAAATTACATACTTGTGACTTATCCTAGGAGCCCCACGTCGCTGTTGGACAGTGTTGCTGACCAAAACCATACGGGCTTGCACGTGTTTAGGGTCTGCTCTGCTAAGTGTGTAACACACTCAGCTAATGCTGTGCTATTCTCAGCCTTACTACCAACTTACACTCACCGCACTTGTGCACAGATGCACTTCTGTCCTTTCTCATCCATCACAGTATCCAGACGTTTGTTTATTTGTTAAACCTTGACACTTAACCACATAAGGCTTGTATAAATGGTCAAATAGACTCATAAGGGGGAAATTCGTAAAACTGGTCACTTTAGTTTATTATAAGTCTTAAATTATTCATCCACAGACCTACACATAAAAGGTCATTTTGCTGTCTATATCATGGTTTCTGGTACACCAGTCTATATTACAGAAAGATCCTCCCATCTAGAATGCGATAAGAACTCTGAAATGGTTTTAATTACAATCGCTGTACAGCTATACGTGTTTGTTTTGTTTCAATGTGATTTGAAACTCAGCACATTCTGAGGCACTAGTACTATTAATTTCCACGGAGACTATATGGTTGTATATCTATAATATCTATGCGTCTGCATATTTACATATATAGGATATTTACTGAAAGATATATTTGTATGTACGTATATATACATGCACGCAAGCATATACCGGTCGACATGTTATCAAAAATTAAGTTTGAATGTTTAGGCTTGAAACTTTGAAACTTAAACTTTTTAATTCTTCTGCATGTGATATGCTATTGTATCATGTATAGTGTCTGCTTACACACAAGTCAAGTCAATGGAAGACATGTAATTTGACTTTTATTCAGGCTGACACTATATATCATATCAGAAGTATAACAAGTAATAATTTTGGACACAAGTAATATGTTTTCTAGTCTAGATGCTTTACTATGATTAAATAAGATAATTACATGCTAAATTCCTTGTAAATAAGTTCATAGGACATTCATTTATTCTTCAACAAACTTATTAAACAGATTCTACGTGTAAAGGCAAATAAATGTACTATGTTACTGTCACTATTTTCAGTAATGCTACTAAAAATAACTAGGTGCTCTCTACCAGGCAGTGCAGAGGCCCTTGGAAAATGCAAAGATACCTGAGAGGTAGTCCAAGCCACCATAAAGTTTATTATCTAATAATATTAAGTTAGCACTCTACCAATTTTCTTAAAAACAACAACAACAACAACAACAACAACAACAACACGCCTACATGGTTTCATTTAATCCTTATGACAACAATAGGAAATAAATGTTATTAATATCTCCCCCCCCAAAGATGATAAGTGACATGAGCAAAGATTCAACACGGGTCAGGACTCCAACTCTTAAATGTGTTGCTATTATCAGAAGGTCAGCCTATATGGGAAACATAGATGGAATCAGAGTAAAGCAAGATTGTGCCCTACGGATTCATGAAGGAGAGGTCTGAATTTTTTTAAAAGTGAACTGAAGCAACAATAAAATTACTGCAATTTCCTGTTGACACGTTATGCAAATAAGTATCTTTAGCCTTTAATTGGGAAAATATTTTTCTTATAAGCCACTACATTGCATCCATTATTTAGTCTAAAATCTTAAAAAGCAATTACACAAATGGAAACACTCTTCCGTCCTATTTAAAGCCTAAATCTGAATTTTTTTGAAGCTGGTATGAGTATAGGGTCCAGGTACAAATAGGCATCTTCCCACAGCATTCAACATGTGTTACTGCACATTTATTCCCTTTGTAGTTGAATCTCCTACTTTTATACCACAATGTCAAAACTGGTACGTCATCCCTGACACAGAGGAGCTGTTTTTCTCTGGACACTGAACCCTGTTAGGGCAATTATCCCCACTGTCCTTGGCCTCCTTCATGGTCTTGAACTTTCTGAAATCCTCCCTCCACTTTAAAGTTTGAGGCAAAACCCATCTTTGTTGTTCAGTGATGCTTTTCTACACTCACTCCCAATGGAAAGGACTTTTCCCTCCTCACTGAACTATTTTTGTTTTTAACCTTTATTGTCCATTCTCTTTATATGACACTTGTTTAATATATTTTTGTGTTTTTGGTTTATTCTTATCTCTTCAGGTAAATTATAAATTCTTAGAGATGAAAACTTATGCAATTTTTTTTTTCTAAGGTTATATCAGCAACTAGGACAATTTTGGTATACTCAATAAATACTGGTCAAATCAATAAAAGATCATCAATAAATTCAACACAAACGTCATTCTAATGACACATTTTGTTAATTCTAATATTACATTCTACACAATGAATATTCAAAGATTTGGAATATTCCCATGTGTAACTGATAAAATCTTGTGAAATGGCATTTATTCTGATCTGTAATTATTTTATTTATGTACTTATTATCTCCCTCCTTCACTAGAATAAGACCCCCATGAAAGCAAAGACCTGTCTACTTTGTTCGGGGGTGGGGGGGGGGGCGGAAGGACAGAGGAAGGTACAGGATCTGTTTGCATAAGTTACTGTTATCACCACTTTCGTTGACTGGAAAGTCTCCTGTGTCTGATTTCCTAGTTTCTCAGCCTCGTAATACAGCAGAACAGGAATCAACCCAGAGGAAGTGGTGCTGCTGACACTGGGTACATAGTATAACAAAGAAAGGACCAAAATATTCTACCTGTTTCCATCTCTCTTTTGCTCATTAATTAACATGACAACTATGAAAGTGCATAACTGGACCAGTAAAATGCTGATGCAGGTGTTTCGTAAATATAGAAGAAAATGTAAATTTGTGTCTTCTGTGTATATGTTGAGTATCAAACTTCAAAGCATCAAAGGTGCTGAAACCTTAGTTTACACATAGAAAAACCAGCCACGGTGAGTTCTGTAGCTTATGGAAAGCAGTAGCCAAAAAGAAAGAGAAAACGGAAGGGAGGGAGGGAGGAAGGAAAGAGGATCATTTTAGGGTAATTTTAAAAGCTCAGTAGAGAAGTGATAGTGTTTTCAATAAGTGGTACAAGAGCAATTGGATATACATGAAGAAAAAAATTATAATTTTGACCAAAATCTCACACCTTATACAAAAATTAACTCAAAATGAATCACAGATTTAAATGTAACTATAAAACTATACAACTTCTAAGGAATAAAAAAAGGCAGGAGAAATCTTTGAGATCTAGGACTAGGCAGAGTTCTTAAACTTGACACCAAAATATAATCCACAGAAAGAAAAAAAACAATCAATGGACTTCATAAACATTTTTAAAATTTTGTTCTACGAAATTCAAACAGGTGACAGAGTAGGAGAAAATATGCAAATTCCATCTGTGACAAAGGTCTAGTACAGAAAGTATATGAAGAACTCTCAAAACCCACCAGTAAAAAGACTAACAGTTCAATTAGAAAGTGGGCAAAAGACATGAACAGGCATTTCACTTAAGAAGACATACAGATGGCAAAATGCATCTGAAAAGCTGTTCAACATCATTAGTTCTTAGGAAAACGCAAATTACCACCACAGTGAGCTATCAGTACGTACCTATCAGAATGACTAAAATTTAAAAAAAAGTAGTGACAACACCAGATGTTTGTGAGGACGGAGAGAAACTGGATCACTCATACATTGGTGATGGGAATGAAAACGGCACAGTAGTTGGGAAAACAGTTTAGCATTTTCTTTAAAAATTAAAAATGCGACAATCATATGACCTAGCAATTATACTCCTGGGCTTCTATTCCAGAGAAATGAAGACTTCTGTTCATTCACAAACCTGTGCACCAGTGTTTATATATTCCTTTTTCATTATTGTGGTAAAATACACATAACATAAATTTTACCATTTTAATCGTATTTAAGTGTGCAATTCGATGACATGTAAGTATATTCACAATACTGTGCAACCATTACCACTACCCATTTTCAGAACTTTTTCATCATCCCAAATGGAAACTCCATACCCATTAGGTAATTACTTCCATTTCCCTCTCCCCTTCAGCTCCTGGTAACCTCTACTTTCCTTTCTCTATGAATATTTTATGCATATTTTAGGTACTTCATATAAGTGGAATCGTACAATAGGTGTCCTATTGTGTCTGGCTCATTTCACATAGCACAATGTGCTCAAGGTTCATCCATGGTGCAACAAGTATCAGAATTTCAGTCCTTTTTAAGGCAGAATAATATTTCATGCTATGTATATACAACATTTTGTTTACCCATTAATATGTCGGTGCACATTTTGGTTGTTTCTACCTTTTGTGTATTGTAAATAACACCGCTATAAACATTGGTATGTAAGTATCTAAAACAGCTTTATTCTTAATGGACAAAAATGGGAAACAAACCTGCCTTTTGACAGGTCAGTGCTTAAACAAATTGGTATTCCATACAATGAAATATCACTCAGCAATAAAAAAGAAAAAAACTATTGATACACACAACCACCTGTTATGAAGTTCTAAAGAATTATGTTGAGTAAGAAAAGCCAACCCCCAAATATTATATAGTGTATGAATTCATTTATGGAACATTCTCAAAGTGACAAAATTAGGGTGGGAGAGAAATATACGTGACTATAAAAGGCAACATGATAGATAACTGCAAAATGGAAACGTTCTGTATCTTGACAAATGTCAAAACCTGGTTGTGGTACTGTACTATGCTCTTGCAAGATGTTACCACTGGGGGAACCTTGGCAAAAGTTACCCCAGATCTCTCTCTCTCTGTCACTACAACTGCATGTGAATCTACAACTATCGCGAAACAAAGCGTTTAACTAAAAGAAAAGAAGAGAGAAGGGGAGGGAGGGAGGAGGGAGGGAGTGTGGAAAGGAGGTTGGGAGGAAGGAAAAAAAACCCCCTCAGATATATAAATATACATACAAATTCAACCTGAGTCTCTGATGGAGCACAGCTTAGATCCGTCAGCCAAGTCTCCCCCACATCGCCCCCAGTGGCGACTCAGAGGCACTGTGTGAATTTTAAGATCTTTCCAGAATGGACACGGTGATGACTCAGATTTCAGTTTAATACCCACAGTGAACTGCACACAGTACAATTATAAAATGACACTATTTTAAATTTCTTTCATCTATATTTATCACAGAATTCCCTGAAACGTTCTTGCAGGCACTGCATCATGACACCAAACACCTACCTCAGTGTAGAGGAGTTTCTCTTACTGGGGGTGGGTTATAAAAGCAGAGGCCATACTCTGTTCCTCTTCATAT
Organism: Ursus maritimus; assembly: GCF_017311325.1. Classification (NCBI taxonomy): domain Eukaryota; kingdom Metazoa; phylum Chordata; class Mammalia; order Carnivora; family Ursidae; genus Ursus; species Ursus maritimus. Next base: position 3,060,328 of record NW_024423453.1, read on the forward strand.
TGTATACATATTTTGTCTTTTACTGAAGATTTATGATGAGGGAAATAACTTCGAGTCTTATGTTAATTGTCTGAGGCCTTGCTTAGACAGTGCTAATTGTTTAGTTTTAATGAAAGACATTGTTGTGAAGTGAAAGCAGAAGTTTAAAAAAAAAAAAAAATAAGGGGTGATTCCTTTTAAGTTCCTGGTGTTGTCATGCAGTCCCTAAGCAATTTTAGGCCAAATGATTCTTTCTTAATGTTCTTTAAAAAGTTACAAATTTCAATGCACACTTGCAATCTTAGTATGGCAAAGCAGTGTACCACAGAATATATTCCTCTGTAAACTATGTCAGGAAATTAAGTGTTCTAGATTTTCTGTTCGCACATAACTGGAAAGACGCATTCACACGCACACACACGCACACACCGTCAGTGATCCTATGTCAGAAGAGTCTACAGTCTCTCTAATTTGAAGCAGCTGGTGTATTCTAAATATGGAGAGTCCAAGCTTCTAGGATCATCAGTACCATCATTAAGAATCAGAATCATAGATTTAAATGTTCTTTATTATTCTCTCTGTTTGGGAATTTATATCACATAGCTGCTAGCTCTTTCCCTATTGTTCCCAGACTGTCATGCACAAATGTCAACAAGAATGTATTTCATTCATACTCTACAATTAAATCCTTGATCCCACAATTAGCCATAATCATGACCACATACGACTATGATTTACCATAACTAAAATAGATGCCGTGGGATTTATTGTTGGCTTGTGTTTGAAATGGCAAAGGCAGATTTTTGAATTAAATAATTGCATGCTAACTATTTGGGACATAATTACTACTTATTTTGTTTTCCATGTATCTCCATCTAGTTAGATAGCAAATTGTTACAATGTCCAGTTAGTAAAACTTAAGGGACTGCTGTGTGTGTATAAAATAACGCTCTTTGAGAGCATGACTATTCTTAACAGAGAATAATATACTGGATTAAGAACTCTTTCTTAATGACAATTTTTAAAATCATCTTTATTGACAACTTATATGTACTGTCACTGTGTGTACCAATGCCAGTGATCTCATTTGAATGGTGTAATGATTCTATCAAGAGTGTGTAAAACATTTCATTTCTTTTTATTGTTCAATACCCATGTCCCTTTCCTTGGTAACAGCACCCTGATATTATATTTAAGAACTCAGTCTCTCAGAGCACCTGGGTGGCTCAGTTGGTTAAGTGGTTGCCTTTGGTTCAGGTCATGATCCCAGGGTCCTGGGATTGAGCGCTCAGCAGGGTGTCTGCACCTCCCTCTGCCCCTCCCCCTCCCTGTGCTCTCACTCTGCCTCGCTCAAATAAATAAAGTCTTAAAAAAAAAAAAAAAAAGAACTCTGTCTCTCTTGCTTATTGCACCCTACCTTCTCCTGCCCTCCTTTGGCCAAGGGAAGGAATGCAGGACCCCAACCAGGCCATGCAGACTCTTCCTGGGAATTTGCATCTTGAGTAGAAAGGCCAAAGGACGAAATTTGATTAGAGCTTTCTCATTCTGGTCAAGGTACCCTAATAACACCCCACCAAGCCTTGTTTTCTAGAACCCTGGCACTCCATCAGTGCATACTCTTCTGAGGCCAAATTCATTCTTTCCTTGGATTCTTTCAGCTACTTCATATCCTTACAAAAAATTCCCTTCTAAAAAATATTTCGCATAAATTACTTAAGAGTTGGTTTCTGTTGCTTACATCTGAATAACTCTAACTGATATGACGTTACCCTCTTTTTGCAGACAAGGAAATTGAGGTGTCAAGAGACGAAGGAGCTAGTTTACAATCCTGCAACATTTAGGTAACACAGCTGAATTCCCATCTGCCCGATTTCAAGATCGGCCGTTAATCCCAGGTAACATTGCCTCTGTTTTCATCTTCAGAAGAGTTTAGATGAGAGGATATCTGGGTGGTCACACAGTCATATTAGATCAGACCAAAGAATAAAATGGATATAAGAGGAAGCATCCCTTGCTTTTGTTACATTTAATCAGATAGTATTTATTATGCATCCAAAGGATTCCTTGCACTAAGTAAGGAGTACAAAACCATGACCACTTTTGCAGTGATCCTGCAGGTTCCTGTCAGTCCCTTTTTGCTGCTTAATGTCACACAGCTGTGCACAATTCCAGACTTAATGTGGGTTCAAGTACAGTCCCTACCTGCATTAAAAAATATATTTTTATTTCACACCCATTTAGTAAGAGAGGATATGTGAAGTCCAATGCAACAACTGCTAACATGTGTGTAAACATCACTTAAAAACTCCCAAGAAGTTGTAAATTGGAGTCAATGCAGGGGCATCAAGTTATGAATAGACTGGAAATAAGAATGGGAGGCAGCACTGTGACATCTTCAACCTCAAGTCGAGGACCTTCATCTCTTTTGTGACTTGGGTACAGTTTCCATCTCTGAGCCTCTGTTTCATTCTTTCCTAGTGTCACTAAAGGGAAGCAAGACTATCTAAGTGTCCACATAGGACTCTGATTAAGGATCAAGAGCAAGAGGGGGTGAGACAACAGCTGGGGTTGGGGCTGGACTCAGCAGAATGCAGCCCACCCAAATTGGTCTGATTTACTCCATCAAACCTCTGGCTCTCCTTTCCTGCAAGTGACCTGACAAGCCAACCCTAGAAGCAATTTTTCATGGAAGTATTGTGAGCTATGGTCTTTTCTAGGGTTGTTCAAAAATGATTACCCTTGGGGCCAAGGAAGAAGTGGAATGTGGTGTGAGAGTTTAGGGAGGGAGGAAACGGAGGCAAATGACCATCTACATTGCAGGGAAAGCTTAAAAATCAGTATCTAGTAAAATCAACTCCCCTCTAAATTTTTTTTAAGATGCCTTAGAGTAAGGAATATTTCTTGCTCGATGTGTTACAATAATCCTGGGCTATAAAGTCAAGCAAATCTGGGCTTCATTTTGGCCTCCATGCTTACCAGCTGTGACCTTGAGCAAGTAACTTCTCCATGCCTTAATTTCCTTGTCTGTAAAATGAGGGCGTCTCAAAAATTCCTATCTCTCAGGATTATTTAGAGAGTTGAATTAGAGAGTCTATCCAAAAATTATTTGTCATATGATAGCTACTTAACAATATTAATACTACGTTCCAGTTGGGAAATATTTTTGAGGATTATTCCACTAGACCACATTGTAAAAATTGTCTAGGAAACATCAGAAGCTAAGTGTCACTTAGCTAATAGTGCCCACTAGATACATTCCTCCAAAATAAACCTGTTTCTTTTCTCTTTAAAAAAGAGAGTGGTAAATTAGCTCATAAAGAAAAAAATGAATTGATCACAGATTTTTTTTGGTAGTGGTGGTGGTGGTATCAGTTGGCTTCCACCAGTCAGAAGCTAATGGTATGTTGAAGCTGTGTATTTGAAAAGGGTATAAAGGGGCTATTTACAGAAGTGTGGGCAAGGTTTAGAGTAGGAAAGTCTAATGGTGGGAGCCACTATTTAGAATTTTCTAGTAACCACATTAAAAAAGTGAACAGAAACAGGTAAAATTACTCCTAATAATATATTTAGTTTAACCCAACATAGCCAAAATATTATTTTAATAGGAAATAAATATAAGGAAGTCATGAGTTAAATGTGCTTCATTTTTTTCATATCAAGTCTTTGAAATCTGGTGTGAATTTTACATTGACAGCCCGTCTCAGTTCCAATAATATCTCAAGTAAAATGAAGTCCTACCAAAATGATAAAGTTCTATTTAATGGAAAAATGTTTTACACTATTTCTATTTCTAAAATTTTAATTAGTTAATTTTAACCAAATACAATTAAAAATTCAATTCATCCGTTATACTCTAATGATAGTCACATACCATCAAACGGTCAATAGCCACATGTAGCTAGTAGCTGCCATATTGGATGGCGCAGGTTTAGAAAAACAAAGGATATGGTGCAGTAGTCTGAGGTAAGCAAGGCAAGAAACCATCATCTCTTTTAAGCCTGAAGAGGAAGCAGTGGCTACAGAAACCTGAATAGAGCATCCCCTCCATCCACCTTCGGTTGAGGTACATAGCCAACTTAGATGGCTGGGAATCAGAGGAAATGAAAGGTATAAACAGCTGGACACACACTCTTCTAGTGGTATGCTGGTAACTTGATTTTCCAAAAGTGAAAATCCTGATTTATATATCCTGATTTATAACATGTGCTCCTTTCCATGGTATAAATTCTCCTATCATGGCTGATTACAATCATTATTGACATGATGCCACTGAAAGCAGAGTTGGGGGAAAATGTGCAAAATTGCCTCTTTCCAACATACCACTGAATCTCCTCCTACCATTCAGTCCCCTGCTAGTCTCTTCTGATGGCCAAGCTCAACTGGTAACCAGAGACAAGGGTGCCCAAGGATGCCCTTCTTGCAGGTCAACTTCCTTGGGCAATGAACTAATGAAGGCTGAAAAAGAAGTGGAAAATATACTCAATGCTTAAATAAAAAAGACTCATCTACATTTTTTTCTTTTTTCTTCTGCACATATAGAAAGAAAATGACCACAAGGAAGCTGAAAATCTATGGCACAGACTTTGAAGGCAGGATGCAAACTAGGAAAGGCATCACATGATTTCTCTTTTAGATCACTAAATTTTATCCTCTGTGAGTATAGAATTTATGCAAAGGAAAAATGCCCTTCCAATATAAACTCTTGGTGGATACCACTTGGGAAAAAAAATTAATGTAGCTTTATGGATTATCAGAGAGGAAAATTCCTTTGTGAAAAGAATTTCTGCAGACAATTATTGAAATGCTACTGCTTGGGTATGAAACTTATTTATATTAATAGTAAAATCATGCAGTATATTGACAAAATTGATGTGCCACATTCACTGAACTTCAGAGTCAATTATTTCAGCCTCTGTGTTCGGAATCATCCAGGTTGGTACACCTGCATTCTCCTACAGCTGCCTTCACCCTTATACCCAGAAACCTTTCAAGCCCTTCCTTTTAGTTCCCTTCCTCTGAAATAGGAATCCAGGTCTTCATCGTGGTGCATTGGTGTCTGTCCCAGATGCATGGTCCTCTGCCTTCTCTCTTTCTTTCCAGATAACCCCACCTAGCACCACCAGGGGATTCCTACTAACATGTCACTTTTTGTGTCATCCCCACTGCTCAAGAACCTAAAGGGCTCTCTTGTGACTACTGAAGCAATTCCAAATTCTTGGCCTGGCCTGCAAAGAATCCCATAACTTGATTTTAACCTACTTTTCTAAAGTTTCATGTGAGCCCTTCCATGCAGCCAGATCAAGTTATCGCAATTTCTAGAACACAGGCTCAATTTGCCACAGTGCTTCTGTTCCATACTGACTCCGTTTGGCCTGGCCTCTAACACACACACACACACACACACACACACACACACACACACACACCAGGGTACTACTTTTCCTCATCTGTAGTTTTTCAAATCCCATCCATCACCGAAGTTTATCACTGAGGCTCTAACTGTTCAAAGTCTTCATAATCATTTGACCACTCTCCTCAGCTCCAAACCCTGAACTCCAGTGACAGTTCATGCCCTCACTCACTTTGCCACTTGGATTCTCTCTCCAGTTGTCTCCATGGAGCTTGCATCACTCCTTTTTGTTTCTATCCTAATACTACCCCCTAAAGTGATCCCATGGTGCCAGAGAGGCGACCAGATTTTGAATCTAAGTCACTTGCTGAACCTCCCCTCAGAGGTAAGCAGCAAGTCTGAAATGACCAACAACGAAATGAAATTAAATGCTCAACAATGAAAGACCAACAACTATTACCAGTAAATGTAACAAAATTCTCTCTGCTTGAACAAATTGATCCTATTATCGGTAGTTACATGTATGATGCCAGCCTGCCCTAAATACTGGAATCACCATATTACTAGATGAAAGATTTGATTTAGGAAGTAGCAGAAACACTAAAGGTTTGGGTTGGTTAAGAGCCCAGCTGTAGTGAAGTGTCAAACTTTTCCTAAATTTATTTCAGCATTGGTAAACAACGTTTTGATTGACATGTCAAATGCAACTTTGGTCACCTGAGCCCAGTGTCTCTTCTGTGGTCTCTAGAATTGCTGGAGTAACATCCCTCCCCACCCGCTGCCTCTTCCCCACCTCCTGGCCATTAAACATTTGCCCAGGGGTTTGCTTCTGAATTCAGCTATTATGAAGATCTGGAACAGGGGTCTTCAATCTGTTCTCTATGAGATGCTAATAGGTGTTAGTGGAGATAGGAGCATATATTAGAATAAATTCTGGTTATGCTGGCTAAAACAAAGCTAAGTCTCTTTACTGCAGAACTTCTCAGAGACTTTACTAGGCTGATGTGACATGTGAATCATTAAAAAGAGAATATAGTAGGTCACACTTCACTCATATATTTGAATGGGGAAATATCTCCCCAACTACATCCTGTCCCCAGAACGTGAGAACTTACCTCATAGGGTTGTTGTGAAGATTGGAATGAGTTACTGCATGGAGAGCAATTAGAACCCTGCCTGGCGGAAGATGAAAACTCTTTGGGTTTATTGCTACCATTGCTGTCACAAACATGTCTAACTGAGACCTCACCAAGTGATCCTGTCCCTCTGAGAAAGAACCAGAATTGTATGCAGATTGAATGGGGGTCTTTCCAGGAGCTATGAAGATACAAATACTTCACAGAACCAGTACATACCTCTCCTTGGGATCCTTTGAATCTGAAACCAGTTCAAGTGCAAAGAAGGTTATTCTTTCCCATTCTTCCCAAAGCCTGGCTAACTGGGGTTCAATTAAATAGCATGGAGCAATGATTCAGAGCACAGCCTTTGGTGTCTCGTGTAAATCTTGGCTCTTTTATTGGTTACAATATACCCTCAGGCAAATTGTTTAAAGGAGCTGTGCCTATAAATCTGTAAAATTTGAAAAATAATATTCATCTCTCTAGCTTGTTGTCAGTAATTCAAGAAATTATGTATTTGAAGTACTTGGCCCATGCCTGATATATGGTAAAATGCTCAAGAAATGGAAGTTCCTAGGTATCACAGTAATAGACTCATTTCTTTAGTTTATTTAAACCATGAAATACTAGCTAACTTTACCCATGTAGTCACTGCCACGGTATCCACAAGGACCAATTTGCTTCACATCCAATAGCAATTTAGTAAATATGTCAGCCACTTGGACTGTGGACTAACTGGATTGCTGGATTAGGCCTCTGAGGCCGAAGGGGTAACTCCAGGCCCTTAGGTGCTGAATGGGGAAGCCATACAAGTTCTCAGGGACCACTGCTCTGGGCAGCCAGAACAGGCACCCTCGATTTCACAAGATCAAAAAGTAATCTCGGAAGCAACTCGGGTATTCCTTTCTTTTTTAAAACTTATCAATAATTTCTAATATCATACATAAAGGTTGAGTTCCTAGTTAAAATAAAAAGTATTCCCAAGTCCATTGCTTTGATTAGGAAGGTAGTGAATAATACTGAAGTTAGTCACAATCCAGTGGTCGGAAGCTGTGGGAAAAATAATTTTAATTTTAGATGTTTCACGCAACACTGCTAATGTTATCTATCCTGTTTGGGCAGGGAGAAAACTGGCAGGCATCGTGAGATGGGGAATTTATGTGAGTTAATGGAAATGTTGTGGCTGACCAACAAAGGAACTTCCCCAGCCAAAATCAAAACAAAGATATTAACTTGGAAGGGGGGAAAAAGCCTGCGGCATAATAATATCATGCATTGAAACCTTATCTAGTGGTTGAGGTAATTTAGTTTGAAGAACTTAAAGAGCATTTTGTGGTTTATGGAAACTGCCAGCAGACACTGTATTTAGCAGCCTCTCCACTATTAACTTCACATGCCTTCCTCTCTTCTCACCAAGTGGGGCCATTTAACTTTCTTTATCTCTGGGTTGTTCCCAACCCATCTAAGATCTCTTAAGGACAAAAGCCAAGCTTTCAGAGCTTGCAATGCAATGCCCGTGCGTTGCTATTCCCAAACACCAGAGTGGCCGCAACACATCTGAAAGTTTGCTTACATTTGCTGAAGATAATTTTTCAAAGTCCACTTCTACAATTTCAGTCCAGGATTTAGACACATCCATCCTCTTTCTTCCAGAAAGGAGTCTTTCAAAACAATCACACACACACACACACACACACACACACACACACACACAAACCATCCTTATTGCAAGTTCACAATTGAACTTTCTAATAATTCTCAATTAAATAACTCAAAGAGTGGGTTGTTCTGAGTGAGTCAGCTATTGCAGATAAATAATTTGAGGGTTAGAGACCAATTCTTTGCTTCTCTTTTATAATTCAGTATCATGACTTTCTTTGTGTAAATAATAAGAGAGTAACCAGGGAAAAACAAGAAGACCTTGCTAAGGAACTTACCAAAATAACGCTCTCATGGCTACCACTGGCCCCATCTGGCCCCCAGCTGCTCTCCTTTGAAGTCCTGGTGTCCTCCATGGACCGTCCTGCACCCCTGAAGCTACAGCAACTACCACAAGGGCTCTTGTTTGACCCACACATGGGTACATACAGTTCACTCTGCTCAGACAGCTTTAGGGAGACGGTAGCTCTTTCTTCCCCATTCATTTTTGCAGTAAAATATGCTTATTCTGCCACTGACAATTTCTCAAGACTGGCATATTATTTTATTAAAAATTGGTTTCATTTGTTATAAATATTATTAATATCATTAACAGTATTAGTTACATATAATCCTAGAACTACTACCTAAAATAGTAATTTCCTATAATCCAATTTGTTTCCTCTTTAACGTTTCCAGAGTTTAACATTATTAAATGTTATATTAAGATTAATTATAGTCCTAATTTCATTTTCTAGACAATATCCTTCAGAACTATTGATTTAGGAATTAAAATATATAGTATTTTTAATCCTTTTATTTTCCTTTAGCTATAAACATTATTGTAAATATGTTGATTTGAGTTTTGAAAGTCTTTTTCCTACTTACTACTTTATATAAGAAAGTATATGTTAAAATTAGACTTTATCTCAGAAATTTCACCAATGTCTTATTGTTGTCTTTTTTTTTTTTTTAATTTTCAGATTAGGTACAAATGTCAGTGGATGTTTGTTCTATTGTTTTCCCCGAAATAAAACACAGAGAAAGAATTTATTTTGCTCTTACTTACTTTTTGCTGAAGGAGTCTTTAAAAAAATAAATTCGCCAATATGAATTTTCATAAACCTACATAATGTTGTCAGGAAAACAGACCATTCTCACATGTAGAACGAGGCCACTGAGGAACAGGACTCTATGTACCTTTAAGTCCCTTTGCCGTGTGAAATTAAAAAAAAAAAATTACTGCCATACGTTTACTTAGCCACGTGACTATGTGTCCCAGACTGAATTCTGTGATACTGGGAGATCTTAAAGGAGGTTGAGGGAAGCATTATGAAGCATTAAGTGAATGCATTAAAAACCAAAAAGGTCTACTTTGCAAATCTTTCACTTGAAAGTCAAACAGAACGTATAGAGACCAAGTATACTTGTCATTCTGGATCTTCAAAGTCACGTAATCTCTTAAGTGGTGAGTGTTCAGATACAAAGCTGGCCCCATCTACAGTAATTTATAGATCAGATTTTAAAAAGAGCCTAGGCTTTGATTTATGGAAGACAGAATATGCAAATATAGGGGGAAAAGTATAAACTTAGGGATTTCTTACTTCAAGTGTTCTGATAAGGATTCCATTCTATTTCTAGGAAAGATAACGGAATGCCTCTCATAGACAGCGGATTGTAAGTTTAGTATGCTATGAAGAAAGGTTTTTGAATGAAGTTCTTTTGAGGCCAGAGTTCTAAGGTAAACTATGAAATCACGTGGGTGTTAGAGTTGACAGATCTTGGAGGCCACAACTACCTTCACACTCCAAGACATCAAAGAAAGGGCAACGTCTGGTGATTAACCTCACACACAAAATTACTGGGTCATGGGATGGAGACAGGTTTTCATAGTTCCCTCGGTGACTTGTTGTGCTAGTCTAAAAACTAGCAGGATGGGGGAAAACAGCTGCACAACATGGGCTCTCTCCTTTCTGAGGCAGGTGTGACAGCAATACAACCGGTAGGTTTGTTTCCTGCTTCTCTGAAGAGCGTCTGCTGGACACCTAGTTTAGCCTTTTCTGTAGGCCAAGTTTAACTCTGAAAAGCTCATTTTAATTTGACTAATAATAAATTATATGTGATTTTAAAAATGAGTCATTGAGTTGGGAGGAAGCGTGGAAGTTTTCACCAGCTATCATGTATTAACTATTCCCTCTAAATTGGCACACAATTACCTCTAGAAAAGACTCAGAGAGTTTTATAACATGAAATAGCCTATTATTTTTATAAAGTCACTGATTTTCAGAAATGTTTACCTAATGCAAATTGCAAGTTTGAATCTCTTCAATGCCTCCCCATCATTCTCAGTTCTTTCTTCCAGTTACGAAGAATAACTATCCCCATCATACTAGCTATAACAAGAGCTCTTTCTATCTCCTCAGCCTCTGGCACAGACACACAGTAGGCTCTCAAGAAATGTTTGTTAAATAAATGGTTGAATGAATGAATGAATGAATGAATGAATGAAGTTATAAACAATCACCCCATGGCAATACTAAAAATATTGCTAGACATTCCTTCCAGGTTAAAAAGTTTCAATTATTTGCTCATCCTGTAAAATGGTTTTCAGGTTTTTTAACAGCTGTGGCTTTGAAGATCCAGAATGACAAATACGCTTTCTCTTTATACATTCTATTTGACTTTCAAGTGAAAGATTTCAAGTGAATACATTCAATTCCTCCTGAAATGTAGGAAATTACCAAGAGAATCAACAGGTTGTCTGGGGCCAGTCAGCTGTCTAGATGCCCCGCGAGTTATGTTTCTTAATTTCCTTAGAGTTCAATTTTTCCTTTACCATGGCAGCTGAAAATCTTCCCTGTGATTTCTTTCAAAAAAGTTATTGGAGGATGGGAACTCATTAGGTCAACAAACCAAAGCATCCTTGATAAAGGTCCAGGTAGCTTAAATACTGATTTTTCTTCTGAAAAAAATCTCCAAGACTCAGGTGTATTGAAATAAATATTCAGGTCTGCAATTACACATGTACACATAATCAGTACTCTGACACTTTTTAATAGGCATTATACTTGCCCTTCTCATTTTAAATAGTTTCTTCTTTTTCTCTTTTATGGTCTACCAAATTACATCTGACTAAATGTACCTATTTAGTGAAAATGGATTCCATTAGAGCGTAATCTTACCCAGCTATTGTTTTCTTCTGGAGGAAATAATGGAGAACATGTGCAGATGCTTAATACCAGGCTCCTGTTTCTAGAATTACAATCTTAAAGCTGTCAGGACCGTTCAAGAACATGAATGATACGGAGCTCCTTCGCCATATGAAACACCCTTTCCGTGAACATTTAAGTAGGTGAGGCAGGAGAATGCTAAACAACTGGCATAGAAAGCTTGAAATATCCAAGCGAAGGGATGCTTTCTTTTCTTCTCAGTTGTCAAGACATCCTGTTTTCCCACAAAATAAGATGAATCATATTTTCTAATCTATTTTGAATGTACTGGGTTTTTCTAGTCCATTCTGTTTCAATCTCACAATGTGGTGGCCTTCCATCTGGCCACCAAACAAGTTATTTTGCTTAAATTTCTTCTGGAAGAAGGGTACATAAAGTATATCCATATTTTTCTGTAAAATTGTTGTAATTACTTTGGGTATGCAAGGGCATAAAGATATATTTTCATCCCTTCCTTTACTTCCTTAAGGACAACCAGTCAATGCGTCTTCCAAAAGCAATCTCTGGAGTGGACGCCAATAGAACTTTATAACAAATCTCATTTAATTCAGTAGCTCTAGTCAGAAAAGAACAGTGATTTTTAAAATGATGATAATAATTTTAATAATTATGATAATTTTTACATTATTAAAATCTTAATTATGATAATAATAATAAATGGATTCTCCCATAAAAGAAACAGTTCTATAAAATATCACTAATACTTCCTAAAAGTACATGTTCGATAAATTTGTTGTCAATTTTTCTGAAGATGAGCCATATTAAGTAGCTTATAGCTAATCAGAAAAACTACCCTATATCCTCTTTAGAAAGAAAAATCAGTTTATTTGCTCAAATTACCGAAAGCATTAAATAATAGTTCATATTGAGAACCATACTAAAAAGCTTATGTTTGAGGCAATAAAATCCCAAGTAATTTTGTTGTGACATAAATTATTATAAGCATGTGGCTTTGCAACTGATAAAAATAGCTTCTTGAGTACTATGTGAAAAACTTTCAGAGGAACAACTGAAGCATTAAAAATGGGGATCACTGATTTAACCGATATACAAGTCAAGTGACTCCTTAGCGTCATCCACCTTGTTTCTTTAGGGGAAATAAAAGGCAGAGCTGGCTACAAGGGAGCATACAAACTCTGGAATCAGAAAGACCTGGATTCACACCTGCACCTCAGTGCTTAGCTCCTGTGTTCTTAGGCAAATTACTTTACTTTCCTAATGATAACACCCTATTCCTACTTTCTAGATGGGCTTCAAGAATAACCACTGAGGTATGTGAATCACCTCACCCAAGACCTGGGTCACCACAGAGTGTAGGGTTTTAAATATGCATTAGATGTGATGCTACTTTATGAAGAAAATATTTAAATGTGGGGGGGGGGCATGTGGAGGGTGGGTGTGTAGGAACATACTTAGATATCCATATATCTTTTTTAAGGGGACTCCTTTTTCTGATTCAATCTTCATTTCTTCAGTTAGAAAGGATATGGCTACATGAAAGACAAATAGCTAATTAAAATATGTAAGTTCTAATTTTTGTATTTTTTCATCTTTTTAACTTAAATATTCCATAGACAAATGTATCATGGAAATTTAAGTATAAACTGGAGTATTTTAAGTTGGTAAGATTTCAACTCTTCAAATAATTATGGTAGAAAGAATGGTGCCTGTGAACGGAAGGGGAATGTTTTGAAACCTTATCGCCATGAAAATGAATAAGCATGATGATGAAATACGTAATGTAAAAAGAAATACATAAAGGGGTGATAAGAGCATATGTAACTGGAGAAAAGGAAAGTGTGTAAAGGGGTGATAAAATAGAAATCTAAAGATCAACAGACTAAAATACTTAAAACAATGCGCAGTTTTATAAGTAATCAAAGATATATTGTTATAGATCTCATAAATTCTTACTTTTAAGAATAGTCTTCTATTTGAATGGGAAATTTGCTTTTACTATGGATTTTTCTTTGCTAGTGTTATAAATTGCAAAACCACAGTTCAATAGGTTTGGATTGATGTTAATAACTAGAGATTAAATTACAGTATTTCTGTTTAATTCGTCAACTATATAGCACTTGTTTCAATTAGAATAAAGAATTTTGTTTACAACATTGGAAAATGATTATGGGCTTTTCAATCTTTGTCAAATCTGCACCACCAGTTTTGTAGCACTGGCTACTTCACTACCTTTAGCACCTGAAACATTGCTCATAATTGGGACTTCGAAGCAAGGAGCAAAAGGGCATTTGAACCCGCATCCATTGATTGGTTATTTGGTGACAGTTCAGGATCTTCTCTTGTATTATATGCTAATCATGGTTCATTTTACCTCTTTCCTCCTTCTACATGCTAAGAGAGGGGTCCTGTATCAGATTTCCTAGACTGTGACCCCTTTGAGATGTGGTGTACCCACGGAAGCCAAAGGACAACGAGAAGACACTTCTATGGCCTATTATGTGCCAGGTGTGATGCTGGACACTTTGAATGTATTAGTTCATTAAATCCTTATGCCATGTGTATTATCTCCATTTTACAGATGAAGAAACTGAAATTTGAATTAAGTCTCTTGTCCATGGTGACACAACTAGAAGTTTAGTTCACACCATCTATAAAATCTATGTTATTCTTAGTCCCACAACTACCTGACCTGTAGTAACTGCCACTTGTTCTAAGATCCTAGACTTGAAGCTTCCTGGGAGGAAAAAACCAGGTATGACTGGTCTGTGGATTGACCTCTCCTGACTTCTCCCATATCATATAGATAGGGCTCTCTTCTCTGCTAAAAACAAAACAAACAAATAAAAAAGTAAAAATAAAAGCTTACTCTCAGCTTCGAAACACAAAGCCCCAATGTGACCAGTGGTAGTTATAACTCTCCATCCCCAACCTGGACAATGTGCAAAGGTACATACAAAACTAAGGAACGCCAAGGATTGCCAACAACTGTCAGAAGCTAGGATGAGGCAGAAAAGAGCGCCTCCTTAGAACCTTCACAGGGAACGTGGTTCTGCCAACACCTTGATTTCAGACTTCTCCCCCCGTCTATGAGTGAATATGTTTCTGTTGTTCCCAGCCACCCAGTTTGTGATACCTTGTTTCAGCAGTCCTAGGAAACTAATAGATAGATCTTTGTAATCCTAAAGGCTTTCATCTTCCAAGAATCTCCTAAATAAACAATTTAATTCTTATATGATGATATTTATACTTGCAAGACTAAATTAAGGAAATTGCCTTTTGAGGCAATGAACTGAGGCTTAAATCAATTAGACTGTTGTGAGGATTAAATGATATACTTAATGATCTTAGCCCAAAATCTGGCAAGTGTTGTGTGCTCCGTAAAGAATAGTGTGTTCTCTTTCTTTTTCATTCCTCTTAACCCAGATTATTTGCAGGTTTTAAGGTCCTAGAGCGCAGAGATCATGGATTGCCACCTCTCACACCATTCGGTTCCTTGTCTTGCTTATGTGTACAAAAGAATGAACTATTTTTTTAACTTAAAGGAATGAAAAGCTACTTGTTTTCCATAAGGTTAAGGCATATAGCAATGCATAAAGACAATTTCTAGAATAATTAGGAAAAATAAACATTTCAAATTCACATCAGACAAAAATCACTGTCCTTTGGAACGGGAAAGCCTTATCATTATATTACCTTCACTGTACTACCACAGACCTCAGCTCTGGAAAACCTACTGGTCTTTGCTGACAAGAAATATGCCCATCCAATCAAAGATAAGCAGGAAGTGAAATGTTACGTGCCATGAAAATCTTACTCGGAGCTTAATTTTTTGCACTTGGTCCATAATGACTTTTCCATCTTCCTTCAAAGCAAATAAATCTTCGATTTCAAAACCATGTGTTGGAGAGAAAAAAAAAAATCTGTCCTGAATTATATCATTCTGAACTAGCTACAAGACACTGTTTCTTTGCAATGCCTGATTTCACAGTGCATAGATATGCAAACAAATTGTTCAAATCTCTTAAGTCTACATTTTTTCATTCTGGAGCTCTAAGTATCACCGTGTGGCTATACAGTTAGCAGACATACTGGTTCTCCCTGCCTTTTACTTGCTTTTTCCATAAGCAGAAGCTGGATCTAATTTCCAAATGAAAGACCTCTTCACCAAAAATTTATTTTTATGAAGGAATGGCTTTACAGTGTTTGCCATTTGGGTTCTTTTATTTGGCTTTTTTACTCTCTTCAAAATGTGAATGGAAAATGTTTATCTGCTGGAGGGCTTCACATGCTTCTGCTTTGCTGGCTCAATGATTTCTACTGCCAAAAAGAAAAAAGAAAGAAAAAGAAAAAGGAAGAGAAAACCACTAGTCATTGAACAACTGTTGAGCCAACAGCAAAGTTGCTATGCCCTAAAAATGGTATAAAAATTAAAAATCAATCTCATTCTAATACTCTAATATCTGGAGTTGACTCCCTGTTGAAATGTTTACTATAGCACAGTGATTAAAATTCCAGATCCTAGAAAAAAATAGATGTATTTGAATTCAGCTGTGCAATGTACAAATTGAGTGATCTTGGACAAATAATTGGACTTTCCTCACCTTTTGTTTCCTTTTCTGTAAAATGGGATAATGCCCATCTCTTGGCACCATTATAGGTATTAAATTAGATAACATATTAAATGCTTAGAATAGGTGAGATAAGTTATCATATTCCATAAATGATTAATAGTATATAATTCACACATCTACCACAGGATTATGGATGGATTGAAGGTAAGATCCTTCATAGCTCAAGTCCACTAAAGTCTTGTTACTTAAAGGTGGTGGCAGAGTTGGTTCCTTCCGAAGGTGCTAAGGGAGAATTTGCTCCTTGCCTCTCCCATAGTTTCCGATGGTTGTTGGCAATCTTTAGCAGTCCTTGGCTTGTAGATCTCTGCCTTCCTTTTCACAGGGCATTCTCCATGGTACCTGCTATTCTAAGGGAAACTGAAGGGAACCAGCTACTAAATGACTCAGTCTTTCTCTCCTCTATCTAGGTCAGATGAGGGATCTGCATAGGACTTGCTATAGTCCTCCACCAGACTTTCCTCTGGCTTCACTCTGCCCAGGCATCATTTGCCATCATTCCAGTCCTAACAGAAGTGCTCATGCTTCAGTCCCTCTCCCTGCCATACCCCAGGCCTCCATGTGCCCTTGGCCAACTGGAGAGGCCTTGGGATCAACCCCATCTCAGCAAGCAATCCCATCAGCCTTCACTATCATTGAGCCAAGGGCTATCCAAGGCTTGGTGACACTGCCCTAAAGTTTTGCCTTGGTGGGGTTCTGACATGGGGGAATTCAGTCTAATTCCACAGATGGTAGCTTTGCCCCTTTGACTCCTCAGCCAACCACATACACCAAATGCCTGTACCTGCAGCTTCCTTTCCTACAGAGTTGAGTTACCATAGCAACAACAAATCATTAGCAAGATACAACTAAAATATCTCAAACTGGGTCCATCATCATCACATCACCTGGGACCTTGTTTAAATAAAAAAATATTAGTCTCTACCCCAGATCTGCTGAATCAGAATCTGTATTCTAATGAGATCCCCTGGTAATTTGTATGCACATTATAATTTGAGAAGCACAGCTCTAGAAGTTGTATAAGTCTTGCATTCCAAACTGAACTATTAGATGGGGGGAAAACTCAGAGGGATGAAATTCTTAGTCCCTATTTGTTTTACTTATTTCTTTTCTTATGAGCGATGGTCAAAATTCAAGTTGATGAAGCAACACAGTTCACTATAACTTGTATTTATAATATTAAGTGTAGTGAGAGAGAGAGCAAGAATCTATAAAATAGAATTCAAGAGAGAGAACAATTTAAATTAAGCCCACCATTCCAGACCATATAATCAGAGTGAGTGAAGGATTCGGTGTGTGAATATGCTATTGAATTACTCACTCAACTCCAATGTGCACTGTAAGTGTATTGTAATATTATGGTGTCTCATTTCACTGTGATTCAAATGTTTAGAAATATACAGTTTTCATCTACTAACTATTGTACCTGGTGCTTAGGCAGATCACAGTGCTGGTGATCTATTCCAGTAGTGAAGAAAAAACAGGTGTATATGTTCGTTATTATTGATAGACCTAGCTTAGTTTTCACCATAGTGTCTTCCAATGAAATGTTCAAGGGTGATTTAGACCAAAGCCCCAATTAAGAATCTGTTAACATCTATTCTACCACTAGCCACAAGTCATCTGCAGTTGACAAAATATACTTCTAATAAAGTTTTTAATTTACCTCCTTATGTAATTCTTAAAATTCAAAAAAATTATAGAAGATGTGGTATATAAATTACTGCCTAAATATCATGCATCCTATAGTAGGCAGAATTAAGGCCCACAACTATGTCTACACCCTAATCCCTGGAATTTGTGAATACATTACTTCACATGACAAAAGGGACTTTGCAGATATTAAAGACCTTGGGATGGGAAGGTTATTCTAGAATATCTGGGCAGGTCCAACCCAATCACATAGGCCTTTACAACTGGAAGAGCATTCCAGCCTAGACTTGAAAGGACTATAAAACTTGGAGATGTTTGTAACTGAGGAGAAGGGTCAGAGAGATGCAATGTGAAAGGAAGACCTTCTATTACTGGCTTTGAAGATGGAGGAAAAGGGTTCCAGGTGCCAAGAAACGTGGGCAGTCTATAGAAACCACGAAAGTCCAGGAAATGAATTCTCCCCCAGAGCTCCAGAAAGGAACTCAGCCCTACTACACCTTAATTTTAGCCCAGGGAGACCGGTGCCGAAATTCCCAATCCGTAAGATAATTAACATGTTGATTTAAGCCACTAAGTTTGTGGTCATTTATTATGAGAGCAAGAGAAAACAAAAAATAGTACATAGAAAATTTTAAAATGTGAAACAACAACAACAGAAAAACCTAGATCTGTTGCTTCCATCTCAACGCCTTTAACACAGTTCTCCCAAACCACGTGGGACTACTTCAGTGATGCTCTGTCATCTCATCCTTTCTTCCTTATGTGGTATTGGGCGTGCACCATGCTCTTCATTTGCCTACACACCCCATGAGTCCCAGCCGCATTATTATTTTGAACTTGCAACTAAAGAGGTAGAGGGTATTTTCAAAGATTTTTTTAAGTGGGGATAAATGCAGAGCTTTTTATTTTGGTTTTATTTTCTAATGGATGCATAGCTCCTTATTAACCAAATTATACTAATGATCATACGATCATCAGTGGAGTTCCATGAAGTGTCTTCTTCCACTGATTAAGGTGCACTAGTTTCAAGAAGACGTTTTTCCATCTCATTTAAGAAACACTTTTGCTTCTAGAGCAGTGCTCCCAAAACTGGCAGCAGACTAAAGAAACTCCTTGGGGAAGACCATAGTCTCCTGTTTTAAAACAGCACAACCATACAGAAACTGGAATCACAATGCCAATGGGAGTTTAAAATAAATAGCACACTCCTGCGTAAAAAAACAGTTGTGGCTTCAAAGAGCAATTCCAACATTTAAGAAAATGCTGGAAATAAAAACTAAAGAGCTAAGAAGGTAATCAAAGAGCTACAATGTCTCTAATGAGCTAGAAGATAAACGTCGGAAATAAAAATTAAAGGGTTAGAAGGTAATGGTTTGAGGGCTCACATTAAAATGATTTAAAAAAACAAGCAGTTTTCTTCTGTTATTAATGATAATCATGTTTGAATACATAACTTTGGTGATGTGGGTAGGGTGTTACAGCATGATTCAGAAGGAGAAATTTCAACATCTCAATAATTTCAAAGCAGTTGATTTTTCAGTATACCTAAGTAAACCCCAGGCAGGAAGTCCTCCCTGGTTTCAGAGCCTCTTTCCATGCTTAACAGCACCTGGTTGTGGGAAAAAGAACACCTTCTGCAATCTCTTGGCAACCAAGAAGGTTTGTTTGTCTGGGCCGGATTTTGGGGATCTGGTTGAAATCTTTAGTGACCCCCAGATCATGTTAAGAGAGTATTTGTCAAGTATTATACTCTACATGATTCATTTGATGACTGAATTGGGTACAAGGGGTTTCCACTTTTCTTTTTACTCTCTGCTCATCCCCTCCCCCACACCCATACTGTGTACCTGCCAATTTGACCCCAGAGAGAGAAGTGAAAGGGCAGGTGACAATCTCTGCCTTGTGTCCTGCCTTTGTACAAAGCAAAGACAAATGAAAATCAAGGAAACATGTACCTGTTAAATAAGAACCTTTTGGCAAAAATATTGTTCTAAAATTTGATTGAGAAGTACAGCATTTTGAGAGTGAATTGAAATGAAATCTGAACCTTCTTCGTTGTAATTATTTTGAAGGGGAATGTGGAGGGAAATAAAAGGAGTGTTAATAGGACAAATACATCGAACATTGATAGACTGTGAAAACTTTTCAAAGGGACAGTGTTTTAAACGTTGTAAAGCGAAAAAATTCTTTAAAATAAAACTTCACTTCAAATATCAGAGCTAATGGATAAAATAAGTAGATGTACTTTCTTTTAACGACTATCATAGGAACTTTGCTTTTTTGAGGTTAATGATTTTTCCCCAGTGAAATAATCCTGAATTCATTTTTAAAATAGGAGATTTGCATTGATGTTTAAGTTTGTGCTTGAAGCTCCTGCACGGAATTCAATATACTTCTGTGTCCGTGGACTCAAGAGTAACGGGGGCTCCATTTCCTCTTTATATAGTCACAGAAAATTTAAGTTCTTTTTCAGCATGGGCTTAAGGAAGGTGGCGGTAAGGAAACAGATTGTTTTTTCATATGTATTGCCTTTCCTTGCCAATGTAGTCATTTCTTTCAGCACTCCTGAATGTAATTAGAGTGACTTCATTTGCAGCTCCATTAGTATTTTAAAATAAATATAATTTTAAATTATACCACTACAAAAAAGGAATGTTATGATAAGAAGTCAAATACCTTCATGTGGTGGTGCTACGGCTCACCACTAGAGGTGGTTTTCGAACCAATGATGCCTCTCCTTGAGCGTGCTCGTGGAGTTTACCATGATTCCAAATCAACACTTCTGTTGTCATCTTCAAGGGCAGTGGATCTCAAATTGGCTGCACATTGTAATTGATTGAAGAGGTTTAAAACCTAAGAATGTAGGGGCGCCTGGGTAGCTCAGTCGTTAAGCATCTGCCTTCAGCTCAGGGCGTGATCCCAGGGTCCTGCAATCAAACCCCGCATCCGGCTCCCTGCTCTGCTGGGAGCCTGCTTCTTCTGCTCCCACTCCCCCTGCTTGTGTTCCCTCTCTCGCTGGCTGTCTCTCTCTGTCAAATAAATAAATAAAATCTTTAAAAAAATAAAAATAAAAAAATAAAACCTAAGAATGTCTGGATTTTACACCAGATTTGATTTAATTGGTCTGAAGGGGAGCCTGGGCATCTGCTGATTCTAGTGTGCAGTGAAGTTTAGGAACTGGTGTGTGAGTGGATGGAAGTCATGCCACATGCCAAGTGTAACATATAACGGCATACTTGATATTGTTAAGACTTGAGATAAACAGCAGGAGGCAATTGCATGTTATTATACAGGTTTGTTAATTCCTTGGGAAACAGCAGCTCTCAAAATGAGAAACTTCCCAAACTAGACCCTCATATCATCTCCTGATCCTTACTCTTTTTAAGACTGCACCTTTTTGATTCAACTCCAAAGCACTCCACTAGTTATGTTCCTACCTATGTTTCAGCCTCTGATAAAACAGGGTCAAAACGAAAGAAGTATTCTCTAATTAGCACCATTAAAAGCTAAGTGGGCTCCATAAAAAGCAATGTAGAATCATACTGCATATGATTGAGAGGGACTTCAAAGGATTTATAAATCAACATTCATTCATTTATTCAAGTAATATTTGCTACACACCCACTCTGTGTTTGTTATTGCACTAGACACTAGATGTACAATGGTGGAAAAGATAGGATCTTTCAGTTTGGGTGGGAATGGGCAGTGAAGGATCATACCAACCCAAAATATTCAGAATAGCGATAGTTATAGTGAGAATAAATACTGAGTGCTGTTGGAACTTAGCCACATTGTCTGTCTTGAGAAGTTCAGTAAGTCATGCGGGCTGAATAAATTATCCAAGTAAAACATGTAATAGGAAAAAGAAGAAGCACCATGTACTAGGTAAAGATAAGCGCTCCTGTGAATCATAGACTTGCAGGTCCTGTTAGAACTTTGTCTTAAAGGGAGAGGCACCATCAAATTTGTAATTTGGAAAGCTCACTCCAGCCATGAAGTGGAAAAGCAAAGGGAGAAAGTCAAAGCCCCTTTAATGTTTCATACAGACAATACCATAAACACACACACACACACAAACCGAACCTTCTCTAGACTTTAAATGATTTATTTAATGTCTAATTAGGCTTATGCTTATTTCCAAGTGTTTAGGGTTTAATAGTCTAATAAAATTATAAGTTAAATAAAAATAATAGTACAGTTGGCCCTTGAACATCATGGGGAGTGGGGTGCCAACACCTGCACCGTCACAAATCCACCTATAACTTTTGACTCCTCCCAAACTTAACTACTAATAACTACTTAACAACTAACTTAACTGTTGACCAGAAGCCTTACTGAGAACATAGTCAATTAACACATATTTTGTACATTATATGTATTATAACTGTGTTCTTATGGCAAAGTAAGCTAGAGAAAAGAGTCTGTTATTAAGGAAATCATAAGGAAGAGAAAATATATTTACAGTACTGTACTGTATTTATATAAAAAAATCCACATATACGTGGAGCCATGTCGTCCAAAACTGTTTTGTTCAAGGTTCAACTATAGTCATAACATAGAAGGATTTCCTAGACTTGATATTTTACTAAGCAGAAATGTTCAAGATACTTAGAAAGATGACCAGTAAATAGAATCAAAGCTGGAACATATAAAAGAAATGTCAATCCATTATTCTATGATCAAGAACATTTGATTATTTGTAATGTCTTTTCATAAATTGCCAACAACAGAGAATTTCTTTGCAAATTTGACAAGTGAAAAAACATATATACATCAAGTGTTATCAAAGTAGAGCCAAGTGTGTCTTCTCAGTAACCGAAACAATTTCATATACTTACATCTTTAATATGAAGGAATTATAGATTGCCTACTAAAGGATTAGTTCAAAGGGTAGGATGCCCACTGTCTTCAAGCACAGACAAAAAAATTCCCCTTAACTTCAAAACAGGGTATTAGAACACGCCCTTCCTTCACTAATGCTCATTTAGTAATGTTTTGAGGACTGAAAAGCTCAAAAACAAAATAAAAAATAGTGGAATTTAAAAGTATTGTTGCAACTGAGGAAGGCCCTGGGCTACTACTCTCCACTGGCAAGATTCAGAACCACTGAGAGTCAGGACAACATGTGGGCTTGGAAAGAGGTACCGCAGACTCTGAACTTGTTCTGTATTTATGAAATATGACTACAAATAAAAAGCTGAAAAAACCATGAAAGGGCTAGAAACGTGCAGTTGGGAGAGTAGAGGGGAGAAGATGAGTTCTTATTTTAAACATATGTACTAATTATCTCACAAAGCCAGGTAGGAGTTTGCAGCTGGAAGGGATAGAGCAAAGGAAAAATAAAATATTGTTTCAGAATAAATTTATGAAATCATGCTTCAACAAGGGAACTTGCAGCTGGGGGAGGGCAAAGGGACAGCAATATTTTTCAAGTAAGTCACTTTAATAAAATATGCAAGCCCTCACTTTGACATAGTATTGGAAGGGACATTCTTGAATCAGTATCAAAGTGGAATAAGGCATTTTGTTATGCAAAAAAACAACTGTAGGCTCCTTGGCTAACAGATATTTTTCTTTAAATGAGTACTTGCTAACCAGTTTCTAAATCTCTGTAATTCTGTGGGAATTCTTCTGGAATTACAGGGAATAAGAATTTGGCCCCAGGTGATGGTTCCTCGATTCCTCAAATTTATACTTCAAAAAGATTTATTTTCCCCTAAGGATCCCAAAGCATTTTGCCATCTGTGAAGTTTACCATCACTTTGTAGACTTAAAGGAGCCGCATTTTACACTAAAACAAAATAAAAAAAACTGTGGGCTTTTTCCTTCTATTTCAATGATTTACCTACAAGTAGGCTGTCTTCTTACAAGGACAGGAAAGGGATAACTGGATGATGTCTGTACGCACGGTGTCTGTGCTCTGAGTTAGAGTACAGCCATGATTCTTGGTTAAAGACCCATCAACCTAAAACTATAAAATGTCTAACGAGTCCCTTTAGAATTATAGGTTAACTCTTTATTAACACAGCTAAACATAAGAGTGGGTGGGCAATAAAAAATGATAAATACTTCTATTCCTAGTTTCTAACTTGAAATAATCTACTAAGTAGACATCAATGTTTTCACACAATCTTTCACTGTTATTAATTTAAGCTAAATCAAATACTTAATCTTTCACTTTTATCAATTTAAGCTAAATCCAATATTGAATTTACACATCATTTTTAGGGGAGTATAAGGGTGTTTGTCTTTTTTTCTGTATTTCCAGTTCTAGGACAATACTTAAGCCAAAGAAGGTTCTAAATAAATTTTGGTTTAGAGAGTAAATGTGGGGTTCAACCTAAGTAAGAGGCATTGAGTCTCAGAAACTAGGATGTTAAACTAAAGAGAATAGATCAAGTTGCCTTCCCAGTTCCCTGTTCAGTTCTGACACTACTGAAAGTTTTCTGTTGACTTTGCCACTAACCGCTGGAGGAGAAAGATAGAATTTGCCTAAGAAAGTTGTTCTCAAAGTTTTGAGGTTAAGGACCCTATTGGTGTCTTAAAAACTATTGCGGTCTTCAAAAAGTTTTTGTTTATGTTTGTTGTCTCTATCCGTAATGACCATATTAGAAGTTAAATTTTTTAATATTAATTCACTTACAAATAATAATAAGCTCATTATATAGTTTATGAAAAATACCATATTTTTAAAAACAGAAGAAAAGTGTAGTGAGAAGCACTGCATCATTTTACATTTTTGAAAATCTAACATCTGAGTAGGAGACAGCTGGATTCTCTTATCTGCTTCTGCAGTTAATTTCTTGTGATATGTTGTTTTGGTTGAAATAGATTCTAAAAAATCTGGCTTCTCATAGATACGTAGTTTGAAAGAAGAGGAGGATTTTAATAGCCTTTTCATATAACTGTGACCATTTTTCTTTGATTACTACACCAGAACTTGACAGATAGTAGTTTCGTAAAGGTTAGTTGCACTATGTAATCTGAAACCATGTCAATGAACCTTTCCTACTTTATCACATTAAAACCCTTTGGTCTACTTTGCATTATGATTTTTGCAACATTATCCATTGATCACTTAGAAAATGTTGGTAGTACATTTATGCAAACCTTGAAAGCTCTAATGGTATCATGGCAACAAATATCATGAGCTGTTTTTCTTAAAGTAACAGGTTCACTTTGTTCATTTCTGAGAAAGTATTCGCCAAATCCTTGTTAAGTCTGAATAACTACAGCTTATTTTTCAGTCATTCTTTCAGGTAAAGAAAAAAAATGATGTTCCAAAAAAAAAAAAAAAAAGAAAAAAGCAGCAGTTGAACTCAACTTGCAACTCATGTATCGCAGTCATATCATGGCATGCAGCAAAAATACTTCATGCCTACTTCCTATTTCATCACACAGAATATTTAAAAGATGGCTTCTCAAGGATCAAGATGTAATAAAATGGATTAATTTTCACTGTTTCATCAAGGGCATTCTTAAGGGAAAGGGGCACATGTACGTACGTACGTATAATTTTACTATGAGCGTGCTGATACAGAATACAACAGCTACTAGAACAGTTTGGTGCTACTGCCATGATTGATGCTAAAGCACCAGCAACTTCATTCACCATTGTTTCTGCACCATCAGTAACAAATTGTCAACATAGCGAACAAAGGAAAATAACATCTTGGTGTTACTATGAAAAAAGTTTTGATCTTTAGGCTTCTTGAAAAGGTCCTGGGACATACCCAGGAATCCATGGACCAAACTTGGAGAACCACTGGCATAAAGCAATTTTATATGTCAATAAATTAGAAAAATTAATTTAATTTCCTATTTTGTTCTTAAAGAGTTATAGCACCCTCATCATCTTTAGAACAGGAAGTTGCTAACTAGATATAACTTACCATTTAAATAACAAAAATCATTTAAACCACTCTCTCCAAGATGCAGATTCCATCAAAAACCAAACCACTGAACGATCTCATATCCTAAGCATATAGTATTGCTGAAGGGAAAGTTTACACACAGATTTTAAAGTGATTTTAACCTGTTTTACTGCAGCTTTAGAATTATAACCTACTTTACAAGCAAGGTACCCAAGGAACGAATAAGTTAGTAACACTCCCAGTAGAACCATTCAGCAGCAATTTTTTGCAAAGGTGATTAAAGTAAACATCATCCAATATTTATGTTAGTTTCAGTGCTGAAACCTTAAAAATCATTATTCTGCTCATTCATTATGAGTAATTTCGTCTCTGTTCACTATCCTCGGAAGTTACAGCAATAAGATAGAGATACATTTTGCAGAAGGGGGTGTTTATTGAAGCCGTAAGTGCTTTTCTTAAAAAAAAAAAAAAAGTCTCTACATTCTGGGTTAGGTGGAAAATATCCAAAACCATGATGTTTTCAAAGATGATGAGTAAGGAGGGAGATTTCCAGGTTTACATATCAGGGGAATATTCCAGAAGGTAGAGATACGTGAAAGTGGGAAAGGGGTTCATCATTAGTTGAGAAAGAAATGCATAAAAGCTATATCTACATTCTCTAAGGTCTGAGTCTTATTCTTGGACAACTTTACTTAGTACTGTTTATCATAGTGTTGCCAACGTACGACCTCTAAAAGTTACTTTTAAAGTGACAACACTTTTCAGAGGATATGCTCAAAGATGTCTGCCCCTCTCTTGAATTTCATCTGCAGATATCCCAACCTGAATGGAAAATCTCAGTTTTCTTTTGTATTACCTTTTTTTTAAAAAAAAAAATTTAAATAGTTTAAATATATTTGACACATGCAAAATATATTTAAGTATTTGTAATTTATCAAACACAACTGTGAACCTACCATCCAACCCAAGAGCTAGAACAAAGCAATAACTTGCCTCTATTTAGTATACCTTCCATATACTGATTCCCTGACTTACCCCAAAATGAACACTATCCTCAATATTATTTATATTGTTTTTTCTGTTATTATTATATATCAAAGCTTCATTCATGCTCACTTCTAGCTATAGTTCATTTATATATTTTCCTGCTTTACAATACTCTACAATATTAACCTACCATCATTTATATATTCATTCTCTTGTTGAAAAACTGGGTTGTTTCCCTTTTTTTAAAAAAAAATATTGTAAGTAATGTTGCTATGGTCCTTTTTATACATATCTTCTGGTGCACATGAAAAAAACCATTTCTCTGGGTTATATTCTTAGGAGAGGAATTGGTAGGTCATAGCATACATGAACATTCAAAATTACAAGATATTGCCAAGTAGTTGTAGTAATTACACGTGAACAATGTAATAAAGTTCCATATGTATTTTGCATATTTGGTATTATTAAGGTCTTAATTTTTGATCATCCAACATGTATGAAATGGAAAGTCAATATCTGAATTCTCTTTACTATTAATAAGATTGAGGTCTATTCAAATATTTCTTGGCCATTTTATTACTCTTCTGTCAATTGCCTGTTCATGTGTTTTTCCTATTTTTATTGGATTGTTTACCTCCCTTTTCTTTTCTTTTTATTTAATTTCCAATATAGTTTACCTCCCTTTTAATTCTTTGTTGATTTGTAGGGATCTGTTGAATAGTCCAGACACCAATCCTTACTCATAAAAGATCTGTGCTGGCTGTATACGCTCAGACATCTTCTAGCCAGTGGCCTGTTTTCTACTTTCTTTATGGTGTCATTGGATAGACCAGTGTTCTTACTTCTAATACAGTCAAATTTATCTTTTTTTTTTCCTTTTGGTTAGTGACTTGCTTTAAAAAATCTCTTCTTACTTAAAAGATATTTACTGTATTTTCTTCTAAAAATTTTGTATATTTTTTCTTTTTATTTATAAACATTAACCCACTTGGAATTGATTTTTGTATTAAGTAAGATAGTATTAGACTATCAGATTTTTCCCATATACTCAATTTTTCCAGCATTAGTTTTTATATAGTCCCTCCTTCTCTTAATGATTAATGTTCCAATCTATATCTACGCTCTAGTGTCTGTTTCATTTGCTAATCTGTCAATAACACAATGTTAATTTTGTATTTTTCATCTCTCTTGAGACACAGATACTAAGTCCTGTAAATGGGATTACAGAAAACCTAAATTTTAGACGAAAAGAAGAAACTTTTAGTTAACTGAAATGAAACATAATTTAAAAAAATATAATTTTCCTCAAATGTCTGTGTACCAATATGACAGATAAATCATATATACAACAGAATAAAGAAGAAAAAGAAGAAATATTTAATATTTATGATAAAAATTGGGACTATGATAAGTGGTGTGATAACAATATCATAACACCTCTTCTGTGATATCATTTCCCCTTTCCCTAAACAATAAATAAGCTTTGTCCTCCCAGAGAGTCAAATTAAAGTGATTTGAAAGTCTGAGTTTGGGAAGCTAAGTCACATCTCAATATAAGACTGTTAGAGAACATCATGGCCAATCTAAGAAATCATTCTCCTTGTGTGTTTAGTGTCCACTGCTATCATAACGCATATCATAACATAGAGAAAAACTAAACAAACAAACAAACAAAAACATTTGGAAGGTGTCAAGGAAACACAGCTGATATATGGGTTTTGGTGTTATCCAGTCACTAAAAAAATGATTGAAGAATCCAATTTTACTGAAAAAGAACAGGATTTACAAAGTTTTTTTTTTTTTTTTTTTTTTTTTTTTTTTTTTTTATAGAGTATGGCTAATGAACACCACTTGAGTAATTTTTCCTGTCCTGGCAAAGGCAGACTTGATGATTGAATTGGTTTCCAAATATTTTTAAAGTTCTGAATTTGTACAGATAAAACACCTCCTAGAATATAAACTAAATATGTTTCTCCCATTTTTATGATGGTTTTTTCCTTGGAAGGTCTGCTCTGCCCTAAGTATATCTTATTCAGCCGAACTGAAATTCGTAAGTAATTTTTCTGTGAGCTACTATGAACTCATACCTTTGTTGAGTTGATCTATGTTTTGATCATATCTTTGTTTTGATGTATGGATATATTTTGAAGATACAGCTAAGGAGCTTTCCTGATGTGTGAGGGAAAGAGATAAGTTACAGAGGAATCCAAGGCCTTTGGTTGAGCAATTAGAAAAATGGATTTACCATTAACTGAGATGAGGAATCCATGGGTGCAACAGATTAGGAAGAGGGAAAAGATGGGATTTGACATGGTCAGTATGAAATATCTGTTAGTGGAAATGTTAGCTCGGCATTTGGTTATATTATTCTGAAGCTCAAGAGAGGTTTTGCTTAGAGATACAAATATGGGAGTCGTTGGCATATATTGGTATTTAATGCCATAAAATCATTAAATCATGAAGGGAATGACTGTAGATGGCAAGGATTAAACATCATACCGAGACCAGACCAGTTCCCTTGTTGAAGAAATAATAAAATTAGTTTGTCATGATTTCTTCTAAGTAACCTGCGTCATTTCTTGGGTATATCTATTTCCCTAAGTACTGAATTTCATAATCTGCTTTGCAACGCAGTCTGGAATCAATATCAAACGAGTCATTCTTATAGAATAAATCTTTACTTATTGGAAATCAGAATATCTCTTCCATATTATATTATCCCTTTTAGATCAATGGGAATGGTTGAATTATCTTAACACAGTGGAGTAAAATCACTTCCGGGTAATAAATTTTAGTTCCCCCTTGAGCTGAGTAATTATGTCTGCTTATCTAAAGGTAGGGCCAATCCATTTTGTAGGGCATATTTGACTGAAGATGAATATTTTTTCATAAACAAGACATAATAATTTTCAAAATTGTTTTGTGAAAGAGAGGAAACAAGAACACAATCTAAAGCTCGAAAATGTGATACCATCTACTTCCCTCATTACTTCCCTAAATGCTTTTCCTACCTAGCCATATTCATTATAAGCAGTTGTTAGGGGCAGCTGTTACTAAGATGGAAAGAAATGGGAAAGTTCTTAAATACTGCTTTCTTTAAAAAACAAACAAACAAACAAACAAACTTCAAAACATCTGGGCTCTGCACTAGCAAATATTTTTGGTGAGACCAAAATAATCATGTAAGAGATTATGCAGAAGGAACATCAACTAAATTTCTTTTTTGTTGCCTACAGTTTTGAAATCGCCTTTTACTTTCACAGTAGTTTTCGTCAAATGCTATGAAAAGTTTAATGAATGTGTCCAGTTTTTCTCATTTTTAAACCCTGAAGATTACTTAACGTTGGAATGTGGTTGCCTGATATTTGCCAATGATCAGGAAAGCCACCCATCTGATGTGGAATGTTTAGCTTTGTTTGTTTATTACAACAGCATCCCCCCTCCAAGGGACTTTCCCACCCTTCTGAGAAGTACCCAAAATTCGAAGAGGTGAGGGAGGAGACATGAATGACAAAACACAATAGAAAAGAGGAAATCAAAACCAAAACGTTGGCTCAAACTCTTAGAACAAACCCTACACCCTGGGTCTCAGCTAAATATGAGTTAGAGGGTTATGTTATCACCTTAGTCAGAGCTGTTATTGTTAGGCCAGTATATCTGTTGTCACTAGAAAACAGCATAGCCAAGTCATACCTCCCCATGGAGGAAAGCGTGGTGTCAGAATTTCAAGAAGGTCCAAATCAGGACACCTGTGTGCCAGATCGGCCCAGCTGCACATGCGGGCTGGCCAGTGCTGCAGGACGCCATCTGCTCAACACATGGAATGCCAGTTCCTCTGCTGAAGATGGGTTTGAAGGATGGGATTCTTTAAAGAAGAAGCTCACAGCTCCACTGTGACATCCTTAGCCTTTCTCACATTTTAAAATAAACAATTTTAGGAAGAGGGGATTAAAGGCTTATGTCTGAGAGATGACAAGTAGGGTATATGGCTAGCTCCAGAAGAATTGCCTCAGAAGTTCTCTTTCAGATCGGCATTTGGCTTTTCATTCTGGTGACTGATGAAGTATGACTGTAACTCTCAGAAAATTCCAGGTGCTAAGCATGTGCACATTCCAAAAATGCTCTATGTTCTTGTCCCTGGGTTTGCAAAAATCAGACCAACAAGGGAATATCTCTCTTCCCTAGTGTTTCTGAAACATAATGAGACATTTGGCCCACACCTTGGCTTCCTGATTATTCATGAAAATCTGGTCAGAGAAAACATGGTGGACAATCCAGAATCTATTTAACAATTAGTATTAATTGACTTTGTTTCCCCCTCCCAATAAAACTAACATTTGAAAGAGTATAAATTAACATTTCTTTGCAATTTGGGGGACTGAATTTCCCACAAACTATTTATATTAAATATTTGTTTAGCAATCCATTACCATTCACCAACCATTAGTAATGATCAGATATTGTAAATGTTTATTTTTTCCTTTCATAGATATTTATAATCTACTCCTCTTAAAGATTATGGCAATTTTGGTTTATTATTCAGAGATGAGAAGATAAGTATTTTGATAATGTTTCTAGAGTTTATAGGCACAGTTCTATAAAGTTGTTAAACTCCTAAAACAAAACAAAATAAAATCTCAATATGGAAAAAATAAACTCATTCACTATGTTTTAAGATTGTTAGGAAAATGGAAAGAAAACTTTGATTTTATAAAATAGTTATAAATAAATAATATAGCAACGAATAAAGTTACAGTATCATCTTGAAAATGCAAGATTTCACAAAACCCATTTGACAGATTCCAATTTAACCAAGATCAGAGTATTCACCTTAATTTTCAGGCACAGGAACCAACAACTCATAATCTTAATTAAACCAATAATGTAAATTGATTTGAGTTATTGTTTGCAATTCAGATTTAATGTCACTGATCATTTTTCTTTCTCGGTTCATTGTAAGGCCTGTTTCAGTAAAAGATGCTAATCTGTTTCTGTATAATTAAAAAATATTTTGTACAAGAAATGAAGCGCATAAAAAATAATCAGACACATTTGCGAAACTAACTGCATATGGAGCTGTGCCAGTTTCCAGCCTCAGTGATTGCTTTATGCGTCTCCATTTCTTCTTTAATTCTCCTACCCTGTTCCTCAGTAACTGCCAGTCTAGTCTCTGTATCTACAAGCTTGGTTTTGTTTGTTTGTATGTTTGCTGGTTTCTTTCTTTTTTAGATTCCACATATAAGAGACATCATACAGTATTTGTCTTCCTCTGTTTGACTTATTTCACTTAGCATAACGCCCTTGAGGTCTAGCCATGTTGTCACAAATGACAAGATTTCATTCTTTTTACGGCTGAATAACATTCCATTATATCCAAATACTCTACTTATAGCTGAATAATATTCCATTATATATGGAATTTTATATAGTTTCCATTTCCACAAACAATTTCTTTTTCCATTCGTCCATCAGTGGACACTGAGGTTGTTTCCATATTTGGCTATTGTAAATAATGCTGCAGTAAACATCGGGCGCATATCTTTTTGAGTTTGTGTTTTTGTTTTCTTTAGATAAATACCAGAAGTGAAATTGCTGGATCACATGATAGTTCAATTTTTAATTTTTTGAGGAAACTCCACACTGTTTTCCATAATGGCTGCATCAATTTACATTCCCACCAAGAGTGCACAAGCGTTCCCTTTTCTCCAATCCTCGTGTACACTTGTTATTTCTTGCCTTTTTTAAATAATAACTATCCAAACAAGTGTAAAGTGATATCTCCCTGTGGTTTAGATTTGCATTTCCCTGATGATTAATGACGTTAAGCATCTTTCATGTACTTTTTGGCCATGTGTACAATGGCCTGATAACCTGATAGCCGTCTAAATCTCATTCATTTAAAAAAAAAGTAAGTGGTCTCCCTACTAACTCAGCACAGCAAAACTGTTCTACATTGAACGTGTAATCAAGTAACTCTGAATTTGAAGCTCAACCATCACAGGACCACGGGCACCATATGTTGAGCTTGCTCATATTGTAACTGTTCATTTTTCCAGCATCTTCTTGTCTTTCACAAACATGAACTGAGTGCTCTGCACGTGACAGAAGCTCATAAGGCATCGAGAAGATTAAGTGAAATTATATAAAGTTCTTGGCATGAAGTAGGTTCTCAACAAATGTCAGTTGCCCTGTGTTCTAGGAGCACGGTATCGTGTATTGCTCAGCTATCTGGCCTCACTAATGCCAGTTGGAGGATATTGCTAGGAGTACATTGGAGAAGGACAGTGATACAACACTTAATATCAGACTGCATTATCCATGGGTAAGCAATGATTATGATGGAAAGGTCAGCCGATTCTTCCTGCTTGATTTTGTGAGTCACAGTAGCTCTGAGTCATGTTCTTTCTTTTCATGCATTTCAGCTGCAGATCACCTCTCTTTCAAATCCTTATACTAAATCCCCTGATGATGGTTGCAATGGGCTCATCATTAAGCCTGAGAGTCTTCAATCTGATAGCATGCATTCAAAATTAATAGTTTGTTCATTGCGTTGGTCACCCTGCCTTGATTCCCTAAGATATTTTAAATGGCCCTTGAAAATTCAGAACATATTGGTCCCAACTATCAGAACATTCTCTCCAGTTAGTCTCTGACTCTCCCAGAAGTGGAGTTAAAAAAAACAACGACAAAATTACTGGTGAGGTTGGGCTACATTCTTCTTCATTGACGTTTACTAAGAACCAGAATTATATTTTTTGGTCTAACTTAATTTTTTTTTTAAGTGTCAAGCCATCAAATACAGTTGCTCTTTTGTGTTGAAAGCTTGTATTTTCACCCACTCCAATCCAATTTGTAATCAATCCCTGGGATGTCAGTGGCATAAGACCTGAGCACCAGTCACTTGTGCTTTTAACAATAAGAACCAACGGCGACTAAAATTCAGTTACAATGTGTTGCAGCTGCTGTGGCCAGGACCTCTCTGGAAATGCAATTTCGAGAAGACTTTTCTTGTTAAAAAGAAAATTTTCCCTCTGAAAAGTGTTGGGAAGATAGCAGTAGGGCAAGTAGGCAAGCAAAGAAGTTTACAAGGATTTCCAAAGAACATTTTGGAAGCATTGTATTAATTTGAATAGTTGCAGAAACATTTTCACTGAGTTAAGCAGTTTAGCTTTTTCTCTGAAATTTTAATAGAATGTTTGCATTAAAAAATAACTTTTGACAGAACCTTTTGTTTTTCTGACTTCACTGTACACATTTTAACTAAGTAGCATATAAAGTAATGTATATCACCAGACGGACTCTAGGGGATTGCCCTGGGTTCAATTTGTTCCTGCCTCTTCCTTCAGGAGAAGAGTGGGTTTTGGGTGGGGACATGCTGCTGGCTTGCACTCATTACATGCTCCCTGAATACCATGACCCTCTGAGAAGCAGTAACCATAGTACATAAATTCTGACAGGTTCCTCTAATGGAGAAGACCCAATTACAAGATAATATTACATATATATATTTTTAAAATTTTAAACCCAATTGATGGTTTTCCACCTTAAAGCAGTCAACATTAAAGGGTTTCCAATTGAAACCACAATACCGATTCCATGACTCAGAATGTCTTTTGGAACTTTTTGGAATTGCTTTCAGAAGCTACACCACATTTCTTTGACATCCTTACCTTCTGTGGGGTTTCTGGTTTATGGAAACAACATAAAGCCATTCAGAGCCAAGTATTTTAAATGTGGTATGTTAATCAATATGTATAACATTGTTTGTGGTCATAAAGTTATAACCTAAAATAAATATGTAAACTATTTCTGAAGTTAGTTCCAAAAGAAAGTCTAAGGGACAATATCAAAAGAATGAGTTCTCTAAAGTGACTAATTTGGAAAAATAATCTTTTAGTGTGGTTGTTTAAAAAAAATCTATGACATCATTTTAAACTTGTATTTTTATCAAATTTCTCTGATGTATTTTAGCACACATTCCATCACTCTTCCCTACCTGCGGTAAGATCTTGTCTACTTGACGGAACACACCCCTCTGTAATTCCATTTTTAGGTCACCAGACTCCTACCCTCCTACTAGTGCAACTTTGTTATTTCTTGCCATTCTTCTAATTCCTCCTAAGTCTGCCTCTTCCCACGAATGTTTCTTTAGTGCTTTATAAATGATAAAATTAGGATCAGACCTCCTCAGGGAATAGTGAGGCATTGCCAAAGAAAAAAATAAAAATTTAATTCCTTCTAAAATATTTGGAAAAGAAAAAGCAGACACCACCTCTTTCCATTATCACCATAATGTCCAGCATGACCAGACTTTTTTCTTCACTGTTTATAGAGATGGTCTTACCTTCCAGGTCAGCTTGACTGTCCATCAAAGGAGTCAGAGTGTAATCTGTGAAGAATGACTAAAATAATTTGATTACATTTTCTCTTAATAAGGAAGGTATCTTAAATAGAAATTGATATCCAGGTTTGTTTTATTCATGCTTCACTTAAAACAGAAAGCACAATGTTCCCTTTCTTAACCTAATTAAAGTTAAGATACTGAGATAACTAAACAATGCAATACAAGTGTTCATTCTCAAAAGTCTTTATAAAAAGGAAAACACGGCAGGTTGTCCAACTTTAACATTGTATTGGAAATACTGGAATGAACTGGACCCACTTCTGGGTACCTCTTTCCATCTTAAAATTCCAACTGGATTCCACAAAAAGACTGCATTTGTTTTTATGGCTACGAATTCCAAGGACCCAGCACGGCATGTATGTCAAACAAATGTTTGTTACTATGATTATAGCATCTAATACATCCAAGGGGTACGGAATTAGCAAGTTGACTGATCTGAAGAATTTAGACACATCTGAATTCTGAAATGTACCAATAAAAATTTTCTAGCTGGTTTCTCTGGCTTCCAATTTATATGAGGCAGCAGCATGGCACAGTGATGGGGTAGACAGACTCAAGAAAGACTGCTTGGTTATAAATCCCAGCTCTTCCACTCAACAATTGTGTGGCCCAGGGACAAAGTAAAGAGAAACAAAATAATTGATGACATTGTATGTCATGTCAAGAAGTTTGGACTTCAGGCTCTAGCAATGGACATGAGATGGAGAATAGCCTGATCAGATTTTTACTTTAAAAAGATCACTTTAGAAGTAGTATAGAGGATGGTTTAGAGAAGTACAGAACTATTACAATACTGTAACAGCCCATCAGGAAATGATTATGGTCTGAGTCAAAACAATGACAATTGGATGACAATAAAGCAGCAAAAGATCAATATTAAGGAAGAAGCAGAATCCTATAAATTAGAGAATAGTTGCTTTGGAGCAGGGATAGAAAGCAGGAAGCCTAGACTATTTTTAGCTTAGACAAATGGTTGGGTGAGATTCCAGCACTCGTAACATGAATGATCAGAGTCATTACATTGTTCACTAGAAAATGCCTCCTTAGCAATACAATATGTTCCCAACAGCTCTGAAAATACTCATTTTCCTGTTTGAAGAATTTTGACAAAATGTATTTCCTCTGTCACAGTCCGTGTGATTTCACATCCATACAACTTGACTATGATTGGCTATTTCCCCGAACTTTACCCATTCTGAACCCCCTAACCTATAATGTGTCCAAAATATGACCCTCAAGTTTAGTTTCAGAGCTTTAAAAATATACTTCTATTATTAAGACCCTTATCATGCCTTTCCAAGATAGAACATATAAATAGTAACAAAACTCCAAGATGATAGGGAAAAAAAAGGCATAGAGCTCTCCTTGAATATCATGGACAGAATATTCTAACAGCAAGCAAGACGGCAGTTTGTAGCACGCAAGAATAAAACAAAAACAAAAACTAAGTTTTAATCAGAAAGGTGAAAGTATTACCACTGGCACTGAAATTTTTGAATAAATCCAAGAAAACAAAAACAAATAGGGGGGAAAAAAGAACACAAAACCAAACAACAACAACAAAAAAAACCTTCCACTTTCAACCTCCTACTTATTAAAAAAAGGCAATCTATCAAGATAATCTGAATTTATGATTCCAGAATCATAAAATCCAATTAGATTAACTCATTCTTGAGTTGATTCTAATTCACAATTGTCCTTCATAAATTCAGAGTGGGAGGGTCTTAATTTTGTTTTTCATAAAATATCTAATGATATTAATTAAATAAGCAATATTATATATTTTGCAAGTAAAATACAATACTATTATTATGAACTCACATTTTACTGATGAGATAACTAAGGTTTAAAGGTGTCAGATGATTTCTTCAAGGGCAAGCATATAAAAAGATAGGCTAACCAAGTCTTCTGAATCTATATCCCATGCTCTTTGAGGTTCACCCTCTGTCCCACGTACAAACTGTAACCATCTTCAACTACGTTTTCTCAGAAATAAAGTAGGATGGGGCACATGGCATACACCCAAAAAGCACAATACGAATGTAGGATAACAGGTTCGGAGTAAACGTGTCTGAAACATCCAAGTACCACATGTAGCATAGTTATTGGTCACCTATTCCTAGAAGTGGAGAGTCACAGCGTAAGCACATCTCAGGTGAAGAGGCACACCACAAGGAGGCCAGAGGCTGGCCCGCAGTTGCAGAAGAGAAAGCGGGAGAGGTCTGAGACAATGCATGCTTCTGTCCATGAAGACCTACCTGCTCTGCTTTCCACCTCCCCTCACTGGGGCTGGTCCTAAGGTACTGCTGACCTCCAAGCACAGTACCCTGAGTCCCGTGCATCAGAAGTATCACATGAGGCAGAGGTTTTCAAACCACAGGTTTTGATCAATCAGTTCAATGAGTCATGATCAGCATTTTAAAGAGACAGAGAGAGAGAGAAAGAATAGAACAAGAGACTAGCATAGAACAGAACAAAAGGAAAGGACTAAAATCTTGAAAATGTCTCACTGCATTACCCATCATAAGAATATTTATTTTCAAAGTTTTTTTTTTTCAGGTGTGTAGGGGTGTGTGTGTGTGTGTGTGTGTGTGTGTGTGTGTGCTGGGTCACAACATAAAGTATATCTCTTTCCGTGCATTGCTGTCAGAAAAGTTTTAAAGCCATTGGCTTCTATCCTAGATGATGCTTGGACAAAGGTCAAGCAATCTGTGTTCCCAGAACCCACCCTGACTCTCTTCCTGTCTTCTGTGCACTCCTGCTATTCCTGTGCAGACTCTCTCCAGCCAGGGTGCTTGCTAATCATGTCATTAAGTATCAGGACTGAAAAAATGAGCGAGGACGATACATGCAAAGCCACTCCCCTTCATTAATTGTGTTTAAATCCTACTGACACAGTTGTCATCATGACATTGTATTCTTTGATAATACATTTTGACATACACAATTCAGAGCTGAAAAAGAGCTCTCTATGTAATTTATCTCCCACCAGCTTTGAATCAACTGAATTTAATTCTTCTGTAGAGCTTTGCCATTATGGACTTAACAGAAAGCATTGCTTTTGATTATTTGGAAGACTTGTGTTAGAAGTCAAATAATCCAATTCCAGGAGAAATTCTTTTGTCACAGGCACTGACTGTAGTACATTGGGCAGATCAGGAAACATCTCCTCATACATTAAATGAGTTAAACCAGGTGATTTCTACTGCATCTGCCAGCTTTAGCTGTCCCCACTTTAGTATATTGTACAAGGTCTTGAAACCTGTAGATGATAAAAGGTTCTCTTGGTTCTTTCTATAAAGTTCTCTGTCTTGAATAACAATGAATAAATACATTTGAAGAATTCTCTTACACAGTTATGAAAGCACTGTTAAAAGTCTGTCAGGTTGAAAGTAAATGTTAAAATTAACTAAACTAAAAATTTACAATTATTTCTAAAATAGCAAATAGCAAAAAATTACTCTGTGGTAAGTAGTTCAAGCTATAAAAATAAGCATTAGACATTGTTTAAAATGTATATGCACACGTTATGATATGTTTTATAAGCAAAAATTATAGACTTATGCACATTCTGATCAGACATGAGTTGTTTTAACAACAGGTCTATCATAGAGAAAAAAAGTGGAGGCTATTTAAATCCCAAGCATTCAAATATGTAGGGTTCATGGGAATCCACACAGCTTTCTTTCATCACCAGGGAGTGATTATCAGACCACAGCATGAGAAGAATTTGGGCAATGAGACTTGATTCTTGTGGCCTTCATTAGACTAACCTAAGGTACTTTTTACCAGGTTTTATTGATAGCATGAGACATCATAAAGACTTGGTTGCCTAACTCATGACAATTCGAAGTTAGACATAAAATGTGTATTTTTGATATGGAGATTTGTTTGTTTGTTTCTGGAAAGACTTCCCAAACTGTTGAGCAGGTAAAGGGGCTCAGGAGTTCAATCAAACTAAGAGTAGATTTCTGCCTATGTGACAGATAGTTCCAAAGAAGGAAATCATAGCAGCAAAGAAGAGAGAGTAGCACAGAAAAAGAAGAGGACTAAGGAAGGGACTTGAGGAAATGCCCACGTTTATGGACATAACGTTGTAGAGGGATCAGCGAAAGAGAAAGAAAGAAAGAAAGAAAGAAAGAAAGAAAGAAAGAAAGAAAGAAAGAAAGAAAGAAAGAAAGAAAGAAAGAAAGAAAGAAAGAAAGAAGGAAGGAAGGAAGGAAGGAAGGAAGGAAGGAAGGAAGGAAGGAAGGAAGGAAAGAAAGAAAGAAAGAAAGAAAGAAAGAAAGAAAGAAAGAAAGAGAAAGAAAGAAAGAAAGAAAAAGAAAAGAAAAGGAAAGAAAAGAAAAGAGAAAAAGAGAGAGAGAAAGAAAAGAAAAAGGGAAAGAAAAGAAAGAAAGGGAGAGGAAGGAAGGAAGGAAGGAAGGAAGGAAGGAAGGAAGGAAGGAAGGAAAAGAAAGAAAGAGGAATAACCCAGAAAGAAACATGGAAATATGCAGCAACAGAAGTAAGGGGATAAATTAAGTATAAAGGAAAGACTACAGAGTACAGACGATGATTTTTGGAAAGAAGACCTAGGATTTCAAGAGATAAATTAACCCAATGCCTGTTGAGCCAAGTTTCAAAGGGTGAAGATGAAGTGAAGCTACAAGGAGCAAGGGAAGACTGAGAGGGGTCATTTCAGCCAGTTTTAAGTGACAACCCCTATCCATCCTTCCATTTGAATGCAGTCTTTTAGCTCATGATCAGATAGAAACACTTACTGGCAAACAGCTTGTTTCCAATATGTTAAAAGAAATTTATCACATACTTCAATGAGATGACTTTCACTCTTCATTTAACATTGTTAAAATATTTCCAAATTACCTGAATCATGAAAGAAATAACTCAAATAAAACAAAGAAAGTGAAGGAAATGGAATGGGAATAATGAGCTCCAAATTTCTGAGTCCTCCTAGCAGGACAGCTGACACTCAAAGAGGGTTGTAAACCTTCCAAATTCTCAGCAGCTCTCTGGGCCCCAGGCTGTGCAGAAAGTGTCAAGAAACTTGCCTTTGCAGAGGCTATCTTACTTTGGAGAATATCAAATTAATGCTGTTGGCAGCAGACGCTAACATGTTGTTCAATTATTTTGGTTCCTGTGGTTAAATAACTAATATTGCCATGGCGGTTAGGACTTTCACTCACTTCGATTATATTTTAATGTCTGCTGTACCCTGGCTTCTGTGTAATTTCACCAATTACTCCATTATATGCTGTTTTGCTTACATTGTACAGGATAGCCCTGACTCACCACCCCGATGTTCACATCCGATACAAGAAACGTGATAACATATTTGCGTGTGTATTTATTTTGTCTTCTCTTGTTTTACAGTTCCTGGCCTTGGCGTAACTGAGTTCATCGCTTCCCTCACGTACAACACAGGCATTTATTTAGTTACCCCTGCCCAATTTGGGGGGAGGGAGACCGAACAGCCACTTTCTATTTTGTGCGTGAGCACTTGGCCTTACCTATTTCTGTAATGGTAGTAGGAACAATGACATTAGCACCGTAAATAAGTGTCCTTTCCTCTCCCTCTGGCTCAGTAACCGAAGTATTATTACTCTTACGGTTGCTATTGTTATCGTATCTTATTTTACATATTTAAAAAAAGAACCAGAGATTGAAGTGCCTTTTTCAAAGACAGGAAGCTGGTTAGTAGCAAGTCAGACGTTAGAACCTGTTCAGAAACTATAGCTCGGTGGTGCTGCTACAGATCGTCTGATTCTCTGAACGGCAGCTGGAAGGAGTCAAAAGTAAGGAAGAAGTGAAAGCAACAGTAGGCTCTCACCCTAGATAATTTTTCCCTATCTGAGCAGAGTATGAGTGATGCCAGCCAAAGCAACTCACAGTCCTTGTAGAGAAGTCACTGAGAAGGCCTCTGCCTGCTGTCAGTGGGCACCTGGTGGCACTCAGGCGCAGGGAGATGGATACTGGGGAGTGTGCTCTGCCTTTCTCCTTTTAATGCTGTGTGACTTAGACAAACTGCATAACCTCTCTGTGTCTCAGGAAAATTATTGTTTTATCATTTATAAAATATTTCATCATTTCTAAAAATAAGGATAATAATAGGACTTGCCCTTTGAAGGGCTGTTAAGAGGCTCAAAAGAGTTAATTAAAATGAAACATCTGGAGCAATTCATGGCACAGAATAAATAATAAACGGGACCTCAAACTATAATTTAATGTGTGCTGTAAGTACTTGTAAGCTAGTTAAGTAAATAATATGTCTGAAGATCACCCACTTCCTTCAGTTCCTAGAAAAAAGAACATTCTTATTTGGAATGATAAAGCATAATATGGAGAACTAACATCTTTTAGGAAATGTTTGGATAGATCCAACATTTTAAGAAATCAGTCCTCCTAATTGTGATGTTTTGACTTGTCTTACCACTTACTGTACTTATTCACTCATTGATTTTATATATTTGTTTGTTTTAGACAGGGTAGGCTAGTTAAAATTTGTATGACTATGAAGTATGTAACTATTCTGTATACCAAATTATAACACATAAGTGACATCAATTAAATTGGCATTGTAATATATTTAAAAGGATATCTATCTGGTGCACATTTGTCCCTTTTATTTGTGGAGGAGAGAGAAGTGACGGGTTTTTAAAAGTTTACTACTTTTGTGTTTTTCTGATTTCATTTCTACATTTATTATTTGGAGCACATAGATAAATCTAAACTACTATTAAGATCCCACAAATATACTCTGTTATATAGATTCAGTGGATGTAGAATCAGTATTGAAATGATAATTCTGTTTTTAGTGCCTACATGAGCTAATTACTTGAGTTAAAATGCAGCATTTTAGATCTGATATTGAAATCCCTCCGCCTTAAAGTTT
The DNA here is from genome assembly GCF_017311325.1 of Ursus maritimus. NCBI lineage: Eukaryota > Metazoa > Chordata > Mammalia > Carnivora > Ursidae > Ursus > Ursus maritimus. The sequence continues at coordinate 3,102,042 of NW_024423453.1, forward strand.
TCTCTGATTCAGTTTACAAGGATTTATGGGATGAGCTCTCCCTAAGGACCCTTGATTAGATGTTGGTATCATTCATGGCCTCCCATCATTGGTTTGAACCCAAAGAAGTGGGCAGTGATCCAAAGTTGCTAGCATGACAGACTTGTTGGGAAACCACTACTTAAAATATTTGGGTGGTGACTTTTCTTCCTGTGGACAGATGTTCCTATCAAAAAAATCTCCCATATTTTATATCAGTTGACCTCTTCGTTTGGGAGAATGATTTATATTTGTCCTGAAAAAAAAAAAACAACTAGAGAAAAATATGTTGCTGTTCTCTAGATCCTGGCAAAAGTGTACGGAGGAGGAAGAGAAAATTAACCTCTGCTTACTTTACATGGTAATACCAAATTTTCATTATTCATTCCATATTTTACCTTTCTATGTTATCTTAAAGAAATCCTATACAATGCAAAAATCTATCCATTAACTATTTTTAATTTGTTTCCTTTTGGGTTCTGCCTCAAATTAGAAAAAAAAAAATGACCAGTAAGAGTCACGGGCAGACACAGATATTGCATAAATCTTTTCAATTATCAGATAAATACCTAGGAGCAGCTTTATCTCCTTTATTGATGAGTAAAAGTAACTAGAGGTCTAATGAAGTAAAATGACTTTAAAGATCTATCAGGATCACAGATACAAGAAGATCATAGTTCATTTTGATGTGACATCACTACCAAAGAAGAAACAGCCAGAAAAGAGTGAGTCTACAATGTACATACGTTGAGTATTATAAAAGACCTCTATAATTTAACAGGTTATTTTAATATCCATTCAAAATGATTGTGCAGGGAAAAGAAGAGGAAGCGGCAAACTCTCCTAGAACAGAATATATCAGTTGCCTTTCTATTACATTGCTTTCTCTACTTTAAAAACTGTAAGATTTGAAACACCCTGGGAGGAGTTTGCATTAGAGGGGAGTACTAAAGAAGACTCTGGTAGGGTCAAAGTCACAGCTGGAGTGAGTTTAAGTAAACTTGTCCCTTGCTCTCTCTCCTCTAGAACAAAAATAAAATGACGGATGGATGCTCATAGTTAGATTATCGTTAAAATACTTTTCTTGCTATTCACGAGGTCACCTTCCACTTGTATCAACTATCAATTTCTCTATCATTCACAGTGAAGGAAGAGAAACCTTACTGTGGATTGTTTCAAAATCTTTCTACTTCGGAAACTTTAAATTTTGAAAATGTTTTGCATTCCCTATTACACTTAGCGTCAGTTGATGTCCAGAGGAAATCGCAGATATTTACTCTCTAGCGGGAGAAAGTTGGGCTGGGGTTAAAAAAAAAAAAAAGTCATGGATAATTTCAAAAAGTGAAGCGATCACCTATAGAAAATAGACTATCTAGTGTATATATAGTTGATTTTTGTGAGCACTTTCATGAGTGCTTATGCATACAAGTGGCACTTTTATTAAAGAAAATGCAATACACAAATATTAGTGCTCTCTAACCGACTCCCTCAAGCTTCTGTTTCAATGCGTTTCAAGCAATTTTCTTTCACAGCACAAATTCATCCAAACCTGTCCAAACGTCCAAGGTATATGAGAAATTTGTGGAATCTAAATTTGTGTTAAACCAGTTTTCAGCTTCTTTTCAGAGACACATGCCAGGAAGCTTATTTACCTTTAAAACATAATTATTTTCCACTGTTCTACTCATAACTTTTAAAAATATTTTTAAATCATATAGCATTGCATTCAAATTAATCTGCTTGTCTCAAAAAGACAAAGCAAGGAGTAAAGAAGACTAAAAGAAGTAATTACAAGCACAAATCCAAAAGGTTTTCCATTTACAAAAAAATAAAATAAAAGTGAACTGCAAAGATAAATTGAGTTTTTAAATTGCTTGTTTCTTAATTTGTTCTTAAGGGTGGCCCGTAAAAGTTGATTACCTCAAACTCCAGAGGTGATGCCGAGCAACAGTGTACTTAGTCAGAATATATGTATCCACATGATAGTGAAGATTTTGCTTAAAATTACTTTTAATTTAGAACGTTTGCAATAATCTCTTTAGAAACTGAAATATACTGACATGTATATACATTACTAACAGTCCACAACTTAATTTACCCCATACACACACACACACACACACACACACACACACACACACACACACATATATATACACACACACACTATCTTTTAAAACGGGTAAGCAATAGATGAAAAAAGAAAGGCAAATTAAAACATATGTGTGAATAATGCAGCAAAATCATTTTTGCTCCTTCTGTATCAATCACCTGAGTACTGCCATGTTCAATTTTCTATGTCTTTTTCCATCATAACTTATAACTGTCTTTGAAAGCAAACCTAAAAATGAGAACTGTAACACCTCTGGAGAACAGCGTGTTCTCTTTCTGGGCTCTCTAAATCTTTCCTGAAATTCAAAAGCATCTTTTCCAGGAGTGATTTACAAATAATCCATCTTGCCACCAGAACAAATAGAATTCTTATACGTAAGAATGTTTACTTCATATGAAAACAGACTACATTGAATCAAGAAAATATTGGGGCCCATTTTGTCTCATTTTCACTTTTGTAAAAGATTAATGAATTATTAAATTCCTTCAAAAATTTATTCTGCAATCACAAAAAAATTTTATTTTAATTTTCTACTCTGAAAGTCAGTCAGAAAAAATAGACAATTATTCAATTTTCACTTAAGGAAAAGAAGACCAAAGACTAAGTTTCTAAAGTGCCTACTTGAATTTGCATCCTACGGCTTCCTGTTCCTGTATCCTGTATCTCTGAAACACAAACATTTTAGCATCAGCAATCAAGGATGGGGGACGGGGAGAAAAATCAAATGATCAGGCCTCAGGATGACACTACGTAATTAGCTAGTTTGATCAGCGGGCACTTTATTTCTAATCTTCTCAATCAATCATATTTTTCTATTCTGATGGATAAAAATCCAGCTCAGCTACAATTCAACTCTAGTTTTTTTTTTCTCCAAAATGGACGTGGCATCTTCCTGTTTGAATAGTCTTTCTAACTTCCATTCCATTATTGAAAACGAGAGTCCTAAGATTTTCAGAAACCACATAACCAGTAGAATAAAGAAGGTAAGAGATACGTAAATATTCAAAGAATTCCTCTTTCAACTTCAAAGAAGAGAGATTTTTCTATTTGTTTCTTCATAATAGTAAACATTATAGTTCACCCGCTAAGCAAGTGAGAAGCTAGAAAATAACAAAAGATAAGCCCCCTATTATCCACCTATCTTATTTCGATTCAACTCATTGTTTTATGTTACCACTATCTCTCAAAAATTATGATTTTCTCACAAACCCAACATCAAATCTGAAGGATATGGTATTACAGTTAAGTAAATATAATGAAATGCATTCCACGGAACCACTAGGTTATGGAGAGTATATAAGAAGTTCAACTCAAAAGAAAGAAAGAAAGAAAGAAATGAAAGGAAGAAGAGAAAGAAAGAAAGAAAGAAAGAGCAAAAGAAGGAGAGAGAGAAGGAAAGAGAGAAAAGGAAGAGAAATTAAATTAAATAAAATAAATAAATAAATAAATAAATAAATAAATAAATAAATTTTCCATTTGAAGACACACAAATAGAGTTGCAACCTCTAAGGAGCAGATATTTGGAGAGAGAGCAAAATAGACATATCAAAACCTAAGGCATAAGCTAGATTCCGGGCGGCAACCCTCAGTTTAGTCCATATAACTCCATGGCTAAAGACAGTTCTGACATAACTGATAATTTGATTCAGGAACATCGAGCACTGGGGCCCAGTGGTGACAGCAACAGAAATTCTTCCACAGAAACTCACAGAATGTACATGGATTAGAATGGAAAGAAACCTCAAAAGATCATTGGGTCCATCCCTCTGTCCTTGGCTGAACTAAATAAACATCTAGCTCTCTTCAACTGATAAGGTGGAATTTGAAGTCAGTAGCATTAGAGAAAAGTCTTAGGATTTGGATTGACAACATCCTTTCTTTCTAATCTTTGCCTATCTCATGATGGCTTTCTGAGAGAACGTTACGTCCATTGCTATGGAAAGTGTCAGGGTGTTTCGGAGGGAAGAGTAAAAGGGAATGAGAGTGGTCACATAAATGTGGAGGTATGTGCACACGTGTGAGCACACGCAAGCCATATGCATCGATGGAGTATGTATGCATGTAGTATGTATGCGTATATTTCTTTCCCTTGAGACCTTAAAAAAAATCCTGTGATTGTAGACTTTGTATTCCTTTGAAAAGATAGCCGAAATGATTGCCATTTCAAAGCCTAGGAAGCATTCTGGACCTGCAAAACTAGCAAAATTGTCCCCGTGAGAGGGCAGTAGGGGGCCAAGCGCGGGCCAACTTTTCCCTCGCTCTCCATCCAGGATTGGCCCTTGCTCTCACCCTTCACCAAGCCGCCTGCACTAGGGGCAAGGGCAGTGGAGGTCACCGAGAGCTCGCACAGCGGCTGCACCAAGCTCCTGGGATGAAACAAGAAAACCCGGGATCCGTGGGGCAATGAGCCACCTTCACGAGTTGACAGTTGTGCTGAGAGGTGCGCGCGCTGTTTGGCAAACTAGCTTTCAGTTTTGGCTTCCTACCAAAGGAGCAGAAAGGGGGAGCTGTCGTGGTTCCCTGTGCCCACAAGCCCCCCCCCCCCCCCCCCGCCCTCTTTCCCC
>NW_024423453.1:3106746-3137905 GCF_017311325.1 Ursus maritimus
CCCCCCCCCCCCCCCCCGCCTTGGCCATTGCTCGCCCCGCCACAGCGGGTGCCAAGTGTGCACACTCCTTTTACCGTGTATGTTTGTATAACTTTGCAAGCGATTGTCAATCCGTCTGTGTGACAGAGAGACGCCCTCTTGCAAAAATGCCTCCGGTGTCCACCTTGCTTTATCGCAGGCACCAGGGTCGCCCGCGCTACGGTGCTGTCACTGTCGCTTCATCATATTGCTCCCTCCGGATGATTTATTTCTCAGAAGCGAGAAATGTCGCGTCTAAAACTATTTAAGTTTTCTGTGACCTCACTTCTTTGAAGGAAGAAAGTGGTTGGGAGGGAAACAGAACCTGAAACTAAGTAAATTCCCCCTCCAGACTGTGCAATGTAACGGTTAAGAGACCAGGATCTGGACTTAACATTAGCTTGTGTGCCTTGGGCAAATCGCTTAATCACTCCGTAACTCAATTTCTTCGTTGGCAGAACGGGGAAAAGTAACAGCGCCTAGCTCATAGGGTTGTGAGGATTAAATACATGTGAGCGCTTAGAACGGTGCCTGACAAAATCGTTGCTCTGTGTTAGCGATTAACATTACCATCAGCACTGCCGTGGTAAATACGGAAAAGGACCAGTCCCCACCAGTACACCCTGGATCTTGTACCTGCCCACGTCCCCAGGCAGAGGTGGGAGGAACCCTAACCCGCCCGCTGCACGCCCTCCAGCACCGGCAACCACCAGCCGCCCCCACCCACGAAGATCTGCTTCTGGCAACCCCTCCCCAGCTGTGGGGCGCGCCACACCTGGGGGCGCACTTGAAAGGTTGAGGGGTGCAAAGGCAAACTACGCGCTCAAGAGCGCTGGTGCCTCCGCTCTTGGCCGTAGAGCGTATTTGGAGTGTTTTCCTACCTGCCCCAGGTTTTTGCCCTTCTTACTGCCGCCGAAAGCCAGTCCTTGGTATGTGCCCGCTGATCGATTGGCGGCCTGGGCAGGCGTCTCCCCGCCCAGAGAGGACTTGATGGAGTTGAGTTTGGCCCGCGAGCTGCCGAGCTGTGAGCTCTCCACCATCAGCACCGCGGCCAGTAGGAGCAGACAGCGGGACGAGTCCTTGCCCCGCATCAACGCGGCCATTTCCCGGCGAGGGGTCCCCGGGGAGGCGCAAAGCCCGGAGGGGTGCGGGTGCAAGGGGAAGGAGGACCCCAACACCGCGCCCCTCACTCGGGGTGCGGGGGCTCGAAGGCTCTGTTCCCCCAACCCCACTTGGCTTCGGGGGCCCAGCACCGTGTGAATTCAGTCTCACGCCTCAGACCCGGAGCGAGAGCGACCCAAGCAAGACCCGCTTCTCCACCAGGGCAGGAAGTTCTGCAGGAACTGGAAGCAATCAAAGGCGAGACGCCTTCTCGCCAAGGAGGCGTGACCCGAGGTGCAAGAAGACCCAGCTCCGCAGACCGCACCGCTTCGGCTGCTCCTTGCCCCGCACCACCGTGTTCCCGCCGGATGTCCGCGGCGCGCTTCTCTTAATTGGCTCTGGACGGCCACGCCAGTTCCTTCTCCTTCGGCCTCAGTTGCTTTTCTCTTTTCCTTCTTCACCCTTTATGTCTCAGCCTTTGCAGGGCACAATGATAGCGGGCGCTCTAAGGGGATCAGGAACGCCCCAGATCGGACCCTCGAGGTGAGGAGAGCCGGGGTCTCCCACGCGCGCGGGCGCAGTCTCGGCGAGGGGTCGCTCCCGGGGTCACACCCGGCAGCCTACCGCTGCCAGAGACGCAGCAGTGCCCTGGGAGCGGCCGTGCGCGCCGCGCGGTCTCGCTCTCTCCGTTTGCTCTCTCACCGCCGCCCCCTTTGCTTTTTATAGCTTCCCACTGTGGGGGTTTGTTTTTTCCCTCCGCCCCCAATTCAAGAGTGACAAAGAGTGAAAACGTTTCTCTCACCCCCCCCCCCACGTTCCCGCCCCACCCCTCTCCTTCCCCCTGCGGCTCCCCCTCCTGCCTCTCCCTCTTGTCCCCCTCCCACACCCCTCTGCTCTCCACAACAATTGAGAAAATGGGATTCAGTCCCAGGGGAACGTGAGGCCTCCGAATTCCGGACAACAGCTCCAGAGGCTGGAAAGACCTTTGGAAACAGACGGAGGGCAAAAGTGGAAGTGGAGAGGGGCAGGTTGCCACCGCCCTTGGGGACCGCCAGCACCCTTCTTTAGGTTTCCCAGCGCATCTCCAGCGCCTGACTCCTAGAGGAGCACTAGAAGGGCCCTACAGAAGACTGAGAGAAGTGAGCATCTGGCCGTTAATGCTGCGGTCTGTGCACGCTCAAGGGCCCCAGTGGGGTTTTGGTCTGTGCCTCCCAGGGCGTGTGTGAGGCTGCGCTAGGTTGTGCCAGGGGGTGCCCAACTGACGTGGACGGGGGCTTTGGAACTGGAGAGAAGAGCACCAGGAAAGAGGAAAGAGGTATCCTATTCGCTCGCCCGGGAGATGTTTGGGATTTTCTAGTCTCCGCCTTTTGTACCCCGCAACCCCACGACCCCAGCACACACGCAGCGGACGTTTATGTCTCTGCGGGTTGGGAGAAATGGGGTCCCTTGAGTAGGCTCCGAGGGTTTCAGTCTCACAGCTCTAGCGGGCATCTTTACCGTGCCAGGCAGCTGCTCCTTTGCGAAGAGGAAATCCCAAACAGGAATGAACGGAGGCAAGGAAGCCTTTGAGGTCCTGCCTTCCTCAGCTCCCTGCCGCCTAGCCTCTGGGAATTCCCAGGGAAGCCTTTCCTACCAGCCCCCAGGCTCCCCAGGTCGGGTTTGCGTCTGAGAAGGTCGAAGGAGGTGCGGAGAGGGGCGCGGACGCGCGGCGCTTGGGGGCGCCAGTGGCAGCGGCCCGGCGGGCGCGGAAGTGTGGGCAGGAGACGGGCTGTCCCGGGCAAGCGCTGGGCTCGGGTTTGGAGCGGTTTGGCCGTTAAGCGCGCATGTTTCTCATGCAATGCGAAGGCTTGTTCGGGAATTGCTGCATTTGTCCTCCTCAGGCTCTAACGCCTGCGCGCAGAGAAATCGAGGCAGTGCCACAAGTTGGCAGCTAACAACTAGAGAACGAAGCTGATGGCCCGAGCTGCACAACAGATCTGATCTTCCGACCCGGGTTCCTCAGTTTTCATACCTGATGCAGATGCACACCGGCGTGTACAGGAGTATACATTCAACATGTCGCTAAGTGAGAACGAGAGTGCCTCTTCTTTTCCCCAAAAAACGGCCGAGTTCTAAAGTGTGAATTTAAGGCTGGGTTCTCCCAGATAGCACCAGCTTTGCGTATTTCCTGCCCTGATCTGTGAATCTGCCTGGCCTGGAATGCTTCAGTTTCAAATCTTTTTTTTTTTTTTTTAACACCACAAGCAAAGGGGCATTAAAACTTAAGGAAACTTCCAGCATCTTTTCTCATCTTTGGATTCCCTTTGTGCTTTCTTAGGGTAGAGATTTGCACATTCAACTTTTTTCCCCACTTTTTAAAAATATGCCTAGGAATGGATTTGTAAAGACGAAGCATTTCAGGCACTAATGGAGAGCAAGGAAACTCTTAATAAGTACTTGCCATTCACTGGTTACACCTTAAGGAGGGTATATCTTCTGCCTTCTTTGTGATATGCCAGTCAGAAAACATTAGAGAAAAGGAGAAAATTAAGTTAGGAGACTACTGGTTTGGAATTTTTCAAGAGCATTTTAGAGCAAAAGGAAAATTCAAAAGAGAGCCAAATATGTAGGCAAGAAACCACCCTAAGCCATCTGAAGGTTGTGAATATCCACCAACAGCTAAAGAAGCAACAAATGAACCAAGAGAAAATTTGAAGATACTTTGCCTATTTCCATCAGTTCCCTCTTTCCTTACTTCCAACCAAAGATCCCATATAGTCATAAACCTAGCTCCTGTCAGTGCTCTGCTGAAAAGAAAAATGATGTCAAGCTTAGCTTTTTTACTCTCACGAAACCCCTCGGCTCTGGGTATCATGACAGAGATTATCTTAGAGGCTTACACAACACCCTACAAGCTCCAAAAGCAAATTTTAACAAATCAAAGTTGAAAATCAAAGTTCACTTTTGTGTGCACATTTTCCCACATACATAAAACTAAATCACACTATGGAATCAAATGCTACAACATACACAATTATACCCTAAAAGGAGGTAAAAACTAATTGCATTCATGATCCAAATGTTCTCTGTAAAATTAACAGAAACAGACACACATAACCCACATGTAGATATGCATACACAAAATCAACTAACTGCAAATAAATATAATTCTTTGGATTACTGTCATAACCACACATGTGTTTTCTCGTGTGTTTTTATAAGTATGAAGATACAAACTTCATATTCTACTTGGAAAAACATATTTTTATGCATTTTGCAAAAACATCATTAGGGAGTAAACATATAAAACCAACACTGTTCAGAAGTAAAGATAGGGTTTTCTTATTCAGAAGAAAGTACCTCTATGAACACTTTTTCCTTTGGCCATATTTTCCCTCTTTGCTCCTCTAGTCATCTTGGTTCCGTCAAAAAAACCACAACCGTCTCAGCAGTTGTTTCCGGATCCCGGTTTCCTTCCGACTACTTAGCCTCAAGGTGAGCTTAGTGCGTACGCATCGTTGCCTTATTCTTGTTTTCTATCCCATTATCCCTCTCCCTGCATAAGTCTGTTTAGCAGTTGTTCATCCATTCACTGCATATGTATTAAGTTTAGGGTCTTGAAGATACAAAGGTGCACAAGTCAGGGCCTTGGCTATGGAAAGGCTTGCAGTCCACTGTCAAGGCTTTGCCTCACTGAAATCTGCCTCTCGCCCCTCTCTCGGGAGCCTTCCTCTGTTATCATCTGCTACTGAATTCTGCCAGTCTCAGTCTCTCACAGGGTATCTGGAACTTCTGACCTAGACTGAATTCATGTGACTGTGGAAATAAAAGAAATTAGAGATGTCCCCCAGAGTTTTTCCTTTTCTTATAAGTCACATATACACTTCTAGAGTGTACAAGAAGACAATACTCCTACATCTGTGGTTGAACCCAAAGAAATGACACTAGTTGTGGTCATTTTAGGTTAGTAAGAACAGAAGTATGGTATTATGGCAAATTTGGGAAGGGAGAGTATATCTTAGTAGCCCCTTTAGAACCCCGAATCATCTTGTCCACACAGGATGGATATGATAGACCTTCTTTTTCTTCTTCTTGGATGTTAAAAGATTTGGAAAATATGGTTATGGGGGTTTCCTCTCTCCATAGTAAACAAGGCTACCTGTTCTCTATTCTAGTAGCACTCAATACTTTCGGATCTTATCACATGAGAATTTCATGTTTCTCATTTTGCCTATAAAATAATAGTACCATGTGTTGCTGTCAGTTACATTTTAAATAACCTTCAGTAAATGTAAGTTAGCACTAATATTATGAACATTTTTTGTGTTTCTTGATAGGACTAATTTCCATACCAGAAATGAAAACTTGCATCTCCTATTTGATCCCTGCCATATTTTCAGCTACTAATTCTTTTCTACCTTGATTTCATGGACTACAAGACCAGCTAATGAGCAAAGGCCTCATCACTCACAGTCGAGGGGCTAGCTATACTTGACACAAACACGCACAAGTGAGATGGTTTAGGGGATTTCACAGTGAATCAAGCGGAAACATAATTCCTTAGCTAATGGCTTGGTTTTTGATCCTCGACATATGAATCATCTTCTCAATAGTTTATGTGCCACTCAAGTAAGAGAAAATTATTGAACAGATCCCTCCCTTAGCACCTGAACCCAACTAATAAAAAGTGTGCAAATATTATAGTCAAAAACTCAAGTGGATAAAATGCTACTGATTCTTGTGCATGCGAGACACCTTTGGTGAAATGGAAATTAGAAATATTCTCCAAATGTTGAACACCAAGCCTTTCCCTTTGCAATGCACAATTTCTGCTGGTTCTATACACTGTGGATCCTTCCTGGTGGTCCACTTACTCCCACTGCTGAACTCTGGCGGGCTGTTTCAAGATTCATCTTTGGAAACTACTACATTTGGCTGTGAAAAGGAAACATGTTTAATTCTTAAGAGAGGTTCATTGTAAGAAATCTCATCTTGGTGAGCAAGAAAACAAACAACTCCTCAACTCTGGACCAGGGGCTTCCAAACTCTGCTCCTCAGGTCTCTAGGGTTCTAGAGAAGCTAAGGCTGCTGTATGTTTTATAGAAAGGGCTCCAGAAACATGACTTCTTAAATGAATGCTTTTGTTATTGTTTTTATTTGGGGGAGAGATGTAATGGTTGATTGGTTGGTTTTAATCAACTGTTAACTGCTAAGATCTGGAAGCCACAGTGAGTTAGGCAAACTGTTCTGCGAGCCCTCAACCTGCCAACAACAAGATGGATTGATTTCTACCCTGTTATTATTATAGATTATTTCCAAAACAAACATTAGTCAAATGGGGAAACTATTAAAAATCTGGCAATTTATCTAGTCAGAAACGATTTGGTCACTTGAAGTAGAGAGCATTAAAAACTGGAAGGGCAGGGTAGCTAACCCAGTCATGGTACAGTGTGTTTGTTCCTGTCAGTGATCTGAACCTATGACTAATGACCATGGAAAAACTTCGACTAGAAAATAAGTTGTGGCATAGATTGAAAAATAATGTGAGAACTATTTGCAAAAAATAAGAAAATAGGTTCCCAAGTGGCAATTTGAAATCTGTGTTTGAAGCATAACTAGGGCTTGGTAACAGGGAATGTAAATTGTGTTTAGCTTATTTTTTTTAGATCATTTTGTGATAGATCCTACCTTTTGATACTATAGGAATAGGCTACAATGCTCAAAGCAATTTGAGGTATGAAAAGTGAAGATATTAAACTACAGTCAGCTTAAGGAATTTTATAGGTATCTGGCTTGGAATATATAGCGGTAGTAAATACAATAATATAAGCAAAATATATCAAATGCTTACTATGTGCCAGCTTGTTAAGTACTCTACATGCATTGCATGTACTATCTCTTACTTGGGTCCCTTGGTTCATGCGTTTAAAACAACATCCAATATTAAAATAATACTGAGCAAAGAGTAACTGGCAGCACAACAGGTTCTCATTTTAGATATAAAGCCCAGTTATGGCAACAATGTGGAGCACACCTAAAAAAGGAGAAAATGTCATCATTGCAACAGAACTTAACACCGATTCCTCTGCAGGAGCTGAGCTTGGTACTTGGCTACAAATAACATCAAGAATAGAAGCAGATGAGTACTACATATATTGCAGATTGTCCAAGGCAGTAAAGCCTCTTGGAAACTGAGTCATTCTTTAGCAGAGAACCAGAAAAGGCTGTCTGCTCTAAAGATAGTGTCTTATTTTGCTCTTAGTCTGCTGCTGTAACAAAATACCACAGACTGGGTGGCTTACACCAAATATATATATATATATGTATATTTTCTCATCGCTTTGGAGGCGAGAAGTCCAAGATCAAGATGTTGGTAGGTTTGGTTTCTTCTCAGGCCACTCTCCTTGGCTTGCAGATAGCCACCATTGCCCTGTGTTCTCACATGGCCGTCCCTTTCTGTATTTGGCCAAATTTTCTCTTCTTAAAAGGACACAAGTCATATTGGATTAGGGCCTACCCTACAGACCTCATTTTAACCTCATGACCTTTTTAAAGACCTTATCTCCAAAAGCAATTACATTCTGAGGGACTGGGGGTTAGGGTTTCAACATATGCATTTGTGGGGGAAACATAATTCAGCCCACAACAGATGGATTTATAGACATAGTGCATATTAAAACCTTTGGACATTTGGGGAAGGAGTAACATTTCTGGAACTCTACCAGAGTTCCTAAACTTAATGTGGAAGATGTGTCATATGTCCACTTAAAGATGTTATTTAAATTTGTCCTATTACATTTTACCTCTGGCCCGTGTTAATGATATTAACTTCCTTACTGTCCTTCTGTGTGTGAATTATGGCTGAATATGAACCCAGCTGACTGAGTTTGAATATGATTGTCAAGATTCCACTGGGGCCCTGAAAAAGAAAGCAAGGAATACAAGCTATTTGCCAGGAAGATAAGGTCATTTTTACATTTAAAAACAGCACTTTGTTAATGAAAGATGGAAACAATAAAATACAGGAGTATATGATACAAAAATGAAATCATTGTGGATCAAAGAAAAAGGAAGCGGCAATCAAAAATAGAGTGATCTAGCAATCAGCAAGTTGTTCTGTTACTAACTCAATTTGTCCATTTATTTAATTTGATTTGTTCCATTTACTCAGTAAATTAATAGCCAGTTGGAATCACAGTACCTTTAATTAATTCAAGGCAGTGCTAAATATGTGGAAGCAGAGGGAATATCTAATTTCATTGAAACTGCTCATGAAATCATATTTTAATATAGTGCACTTTGACCACTTAGTTTTTAAATTATCAAGAAATCTGAGAATAAGCTCAGATTTAGTTTAGTTTTTGTTGTTCTTTCTGAAATCCATAAAATGCTATTTTTGTTGTCAGTGTCAAGAATATATGCGCCAATTTGTATATATATAAGATCAAATAAGATCGAGAACATAACTGTTTCCGTGTTTTAAAATTGGGTTAGCTTTGTTTTCCAATGCCAATGTTGTATTTTTATTAATAAGAAAATGAAATTCTCAAGTCTCTTATCAATTGACCTTTTAGATATCAAAATGTATTCTATAAATATGATCTTAGTATATAATAGAGTTATTCATATTTTGAAAACTATCCTTTTGTTCTACAATATTGAATATATTTCTTTCCTCCACTTAACACTGGAGCTTGTGCTGGGGCCCTTTCTAACATGAAAAGGCAAGATAAAATTCTAACCTCCTGAGTACTACTTTCAAATTCACAAAATAATCTGATTTTTTTCCTCCACATGTTTGCATAATTCCAGGAGGTGATTCATTTAAAAAGTCCACAGTTGTAAGTTCTGATCAAAAGTTATGCTTATTAAAATCCACAACTTTTCATTCTTTTTAGTCAAGTGTGGATACAGTCTAAGACTGTTAATTATAAGTTAATTTGTACACTATCTACCACTCATTTGTAAAGCACTTTCTGAACATAGTAGACATGATCATCTGCTTTTCTTTTTCAATGGCCATTTAATATGAAAATGCCTCTAAGCAAACCACTCTAAGTAATGCCTCTAAGTAAATCCATACATATGGGGGATGCAAATTGCAACCCATCATGATATTATTCTCTGACAAGAGAAGAATTCCTGTCAACTGTTAGAAATGGACTTAAAAAAAAATCAATGATCTTACACAGTTATTATCAGTCTACAAAGACTAGGAGAGATCCAAATTCATGCAGCAAAGGGCAGTAATGCACATTTATCAATAGTAAGAAAGATGAAGAATTAGAGATCATTATAAAGTAACTTTTCTGGAGGAAAGTGTTTAAAGACCTTTCCTATACCAGTGTTAATTGAAAGGAGAGACCTGATGAAAGAATTCATCTATTCTTCCCATGAAGATGTTGTAATACTTCAGGATCCTAGATTTAAAAGGATAAAAAGAAAGAAAGAAAGAAAGAAAGAAAGAAAGAAAGAAAGAAAGAAAGAAAGGAAGAAAGAAAGAAAAATTTCCCTTACCCAACTTACAAGGAGCCATCTTTCTTTGTCAAGGTCGGTGCAGAGGTTGCCCACGTGGCACCAAAGTCTATTGGTAAAAACTCTTCCAAACGACTCAGAAACAAAAACAGATAAATAATGTTGCAAGTGGTCTAATGAATATGCAGAATGCATTGGAAATGAACCACACAATTTAATCTTACTACCACTTTATTTTCAAACTGTCTCTGGCTACTTGAAAAAAAAAATGCAACAAAACCCAAAGACCTCAGTTCTTACCCTTCCTTCAGCTTCTGTGACTGCCCACCACCATAACCAATATTTGCATCTTTTTTTCCTGGCTCTTTAAAATGCTATTTCAACAAGCTGCCTCCCTCCTCATTCACTCTGTCCTGACTTTGTCCCACGTTCTACTGCTTGCAGTAAACATCAAATAAAGCAGCCGCCCGCACAAGGTGTTAGTGTTATTCAGAAAGCCTATAGGTAAAAATTTGAAGGTAGAGTCTGGGAATACATGATGGCATAGTTTTCAAACTCCTGCTATACAAAACCAGAAAAAAAAAAAAAGACACTTAGGATAACAAAACCAAAACCAAACAAACAAACACACACAACTACCACCACCATCACCACCACCACAACAAACCCCACAGATGACGTCTAGAGTAAAATCAGGCAATAAGGTGAGTGAGCAAAATCACCAGTGGTTATAAGGCCCACATAGTATCAATTTCTGTGAAAAATGAAGTTGAGGAAAGAAATGGGGTTCTAAAAACAGGGAACCCCGAAGCCTCTATCACGTCTTCATTGGAAAGAACACAGCCAATCCGAGAACAATAGATGTAACCAGGAGGGAATGAGTACTGCAGGCTCTCGATCAAAGAAACAAAGTTCCTCAATGAAGAAAAACTTAGGGAAACAGAATCCAAATTGAGCAGGCCAGGAACAAGTGGGACAAAAAGAAAAAGTCTAGGTTAAAATGAGCAAAGGGATGAAGTACATATCAACAACATGAGGGCATTTTTTAAATTGCTTTATAAATACAATAGAAGGGGAGTACTAGAGCAACGTACCTGGAAAAGTTATTCTGGCCCAAACCTCTCTTGAACAGCAAAGAAAAACTTACTTGACGTAAAAATGGGCAATGAAAAAAGACTGTGGCCCAGTCCTATGTAAATTTAACATGGGAAAAAAAAAGAGAATAAGGATGAGAATAGCATCACTACAAGCAAGCCAAAAAACAATTTCCAATAAACACATAAAACAGTAACCTAATCTTCTAAAACATGTTAAAGGAAATTTAAAAAATTGAGTCTATGAAAGAATATCATATATCAGAATTAGGAAAACTCTAATATATCTTTCAAGAAAGAAAGATCTGGAAAAAAAGATGTAACAAGAAAAATTATTTCAGAAATGACACTGAATTGGAAAGAACAAAAGAGAAACACATAATGCTTTTGGAGAAATATCAAATGAAAAAGAGGGACATTCAATAAATCAAAAGAAATAAGGAAAGGGATAAAAAGAGTTCAAGAAAAATGATAAATACAGAAGATAGGAAAAGAAGATCCAACAAGCTTATAACAGCTTTCCCCAAATAAAAAGCCCAAGCAGTGGAAAAAACCCAAAACAACAAACCCACTATATAAAATAATTTAAGAAAATGTTCTAAAATAAAATGAACAAAAAAATTTTGAAAATACATGTCGTAAATTACACAGGAGAAAGTCAACCCAGAATGGACAGCACAATAATATGTTCTAAACTACTGAACTTGAAAAACATATCCTTTGGCAGTAGGAAAAGGTTCATGTCAATTTCAATAGTGATGTTTTATTTTAGGATACAATTAAGTAAAATATTTAAGATAGTCAAAGAAAGAAATGTGAACCAAGGATGTTGAATCCAGCTAAATTAACCTTCATGTACAAAGGTTCCAGACAAAATATTTTGTGAATCCAAAAAGTCAGAGAATATTATTACATAAGCCCTCCCTTAGAAATTTACCAGAAATTATTTAGACAACTCCAATGATTAGGGAGACATTGAAATAAGGAGTGGTACTAAATATGCAATTACTTATGAAATTCAGACTATGTGATGGTCTTCAGAGAGAGAAAGTATTATATAATGGCTATATGCAGTAACAAGTCATGGAAGTGAGAGGTGGGAGGAGAGAAAGAGATAATAGACAAATCTCCTTGTGAAAACTGATGTAAAGAAATTTTAAAATGAAAGTTTAGGAAATCCATTAATATGCTCTATCAGTATAATAGAACTAAGGAGAAAAATAATATGATCCTCTTCATTGATGCAAGAAAAGCATTTGGCAACACTCAGTCAACACCATTTATATATATATGTGTATTATATATATGTATATATACAATCATATATATAATGTGAAACTATATATTTTTACAATGTATTATATAATTTACATTATATTTATATAAATCTCCATATATATCATAAAAGCACCTTTACTTAATAGAGAATCAATCACTCGATGCTTTAATGAGAGTTAGAAATAAGACAGCAATGACTAAAATCTCCAGTTATTGAGCACTGTGTCATTGGTGATAGTCATTCAGTTGAGCAACAGAAATCAATTATAGCCATAAGAATTAAAAAAGTTAAACTATTTCTATTTGCAGATAATGCAAGTATATATCTGGAAAATCTCTGAAACAAAATTTACTACAGAAGCAGTTTTTAATCTTAATATCCAATAATCACTAGTCCTTATAATTAACAAAAAATCATTTGGAAGTTGTAATGGAAGAGAAGACCCCTTGTCAATTGCCAAAACAAATAATACAATTCTTAGGTATGAACATAACCTGAAATGTACAAAATCGAAGTGAAAACAACCAAAATTGCTTCTAAAAGATTAAAAAATAGTAGATTGAATTAAATGAAAAGTTAAGACAATATTCTTAGAACAGAAGACTCGACATTATGTCAGTTATACCTGAATTAATTAATAAATTCAATATAATCTCCATAAAAATCTGTCACTTTTTCTTCCTCTGAAATTGGGAAAGTTGATTTAAAAATGCATTAGGTTGAGTCAAAAATCTTTTGGGAGAGTAAACTAGAATGGTCAGGAAAACTCTGAAAAAAAGGAGTAGTAGCTGGAGACATGGAGATAAACATACCATAAATTAAAGCCTCTAAAATAGGCATTAATTGTTATTGGTACATAAACAGACATACAGACCAATGTGATACAATAGAAATTCAGCAGTATACTCAATTGCATAAGGACATTTAGTATATGATAAAAGCAGCATCCCAAATCTGAGGGCTAAAAAATTGACTTTTTCACAGTTAAACAGATAGTCATCTGAAAAAAGGTAAAACTGGATCTATTCTTCACACTCTAACAGATAAATTTCAATTGTATCAAAAATGTAATTGTAAAAATAAATAAATAAAACAATACCAGAGGTTAAAAAATGTAGAGATGAACTCCTCCATAAACTGACTTTTCCATGACCAGGGAAATACTCTTCTGATTTAAAATAAAGATGTAATAAAAGGAAAGACTGGAAAATTTGATTTCATAAAGATGATTTTTTATGGCAAAAATCACTATAAACAAAGCCAGAAGATTAATGATAAACAGGAAAAAAAATTTACATCTCACATCAGAGGCAAATGGTGAATATCTCTAATGTATAAAGAATTTCTAAAAATGGAAAAGAAAAAGTACAATAACTCTACAAAGAAAACAGCCTAGAGATAAGAGGAGAGAGTTGAGAGAAAAAATTAAATGGCTCTTAAAAATGTGGAAAAATGCTCATACATAATAAAAGAAATCCGAATTATAACTATGCCAATATATTATTTCTTATCTCTAAGATGGCAAAAATCCAAATGTCTGACTGTCAGAAAACAAGCACCATCCTACAGTGTTGATGGGAATACAAAATGGCATTATCCCGTATGGAGGGAAATCTGGCAGTCCAGCAAAATTACATGTGCATGTTACCTTTGACTCAGTGAGTAATTCCACTTTTGGGAATCTATTTCAAAGATATGCTAGCAAAAATAAGAAAGGACATAGACACAGGGGTATTTATTATGGCACTATTTATAATATTAAGGGTCTAGAAAGAATCTAAATGTCCATAAGCAGGGCCTTGGTTGAACAAACTCAGGACATATCCACAATGGAGTTCTATATTTCTATAAAAAGGAATCAAAATATATTTTTATATTACTATGGTGTGATCTCCAAGATATACCATCAAGTCAAAAAAAGCAAGATGGAAAACTGTGTACTATCATTTATCTAAGAAAGGGCAGGACGCAAATACAAATCTGCAACTCTAAGTTTTTGCTTAAAATTTTTTAAAAATAAAGACAAATCACCACAAAAACAAAATAGAGAATAGGAATAGGGTGGAGGGGACCATGAACATAAACTAGTCTTATTTCATAAAGTTCACTATGTAACCATATAAATATCTTACATAACTGTGAAATAATTATTCATTATTTAATTATGTTCAATAACCAGAGTCTTAGTCTTAAGGTTGCTATCATTATCCTGAGACTGTGCTGTGGATTCTAGAGGACTGTAATGACTTTTTCATGGTGGGGGACCAGGCTTTTTGATATTGGAGGAAGGAGAAACAGATGTAAGATCCATGAGGTTAAGTGTAAATAAACTCTAGACACTGGAATTTAAATTTGCAGTATCACTATTAACTTCCTACTAAAGGATCCAGGGCTCTCTACAGAAAAGACTAATTGCAGTTCTGAAATAGGAAATATACAAAATCAGCCTTATCAGCCTGAAAAATCAGGTAACAAGGAACTTATAAAATATTGGGATGTCCTTAGGATTTAGGATCCTGAAAGAGTCTCCACTGGACAAATATGCATCAATAAGGAAATTAATCGCAATATACTGAAACTCATAAAGTAGATTTAGACTCATCAACTCATAACGATATTTTTAAAAATTACTGGTCACCTCTGGATGATGCAAAGTAACCAGGTTATTATTTTGAAAAATGATAAAAGAGAAAAAATAATCATTTATTCTGTCTCTTCTATTCTTACTATACCTCAGGATAACCAAATAAATTGTCAAGAAATTATCTTCATTTGGGAGTTAATATTTGAAACATAAATGATAGAATATTACCATTTGGCAATTCCTAAGGAATTACAGAATCTAGGCAATCATCATCAATGTTTGATAACATTACAAAAATTGAGACAACCAAACACGTGTGCTGCTTGATGGAAGTACATACTACCTCTTCTTAAGCTATCTGGCCAAAAAATTGAGCCTGAATCTGATCAAGCCTTCAGATCAAAGTAAGGATTTTCAGAAAAACAGGAAATGAAGGAACATGTTAAAAAGCACCAACGAGATGAAATCAGTAAAATCCTTAATCATGTGCAAAACTCTACAGAATAAATGACTCAGTTTTTATAAACAGTGGCAAGGACAACAAAATGCAAGTAAAGAAAGGTGATGGCGGAAGAAACCCATTAAGTTAAAAGACAATGAAGACACATTAAACACTTGTAATGCATGGATCATGTATGAATCTTATTCAAGCAAGCAAATTGAAAAATTTATATGACAAATATTTGATAAATTTCAAAGCTATTGTTAATTTTTAAGGTGTGATCATGGTTCCTGTGAATGAGTTTTTTTTTTAGAGAATTCTTATCTTTCAAGCATATATACTGGATTATGTAAAAGATGAGCTGGATTTATGTCTGGGGTTTGCTACAAAATAATCTGGGGGATGGGTGAGTGTGTTAGGGTGTAAGTTAAATCTGACTGGTCACAAGTTGGTAATTATTAAAGCTGGGTGCTGTGTATATGTGGGTTTATTATACCCTTCTCATTTTTTTAGCTTTGAAAATGTCTATAAATAAAAGTGACAACAACAGCAATAACAATAACAACAATTTTAAGGCAAAACCTCCAATTATACAAACAGGTGGCCTTTGAAGCTAAGTGTCTTCATGAGTACTGATAATAGCATATTATATTCCTCTAAAGTCTTCAAGAGAGTTGAAAACACTAAAACATTGGGTCTGTAAGTGTCCTAAAGGTCTCTTGAGGAATTAACCTTTTTGAAACTCTTCTGCAATAAGTTGGCTTCAGTGCCACTATCCATATATATTTCTTACTAGGAGATAGACCTAGAATAAACATGTTTTGACTTTTTTCAGGTGGCATTTGATTTAAAAAATTCTACCCTTTTGTTTCAATAATAACGCTTTAGACAATATGTCCTGACTTATTTTGGGGGGGAAATAGTCAGTGTACTTTTATTGGCTCAGATCCTAAGGCAGTACATTTTATAGTGTGAAACAGATAATGGTAATGCAGGTCCAGAAATTGGAGAAAAATAAAAGAGGATGTCCCAGAAATAGTTATATATGAAGATCATTTCTATACAAATGACCAAAGTAATGCTATTGGTATTAGAGTTGGTTTTACGATTGAATTGAATTTTTTAAGAGGAAGTTTATGTATAAGTGGAAACTTACTCAGTTGGATGCCCAGATCCCCACCTCTTATCTCAGAGGCCTCTTTTCTCTGAGAATTGCCTCTCATTCACAGCTTTCTTAGCTGCAGGGCAAGGTCTCCAGTGGTCATGTTGTTAAAACACCATCTGTCTCCCAGACTACAGTAGATGGATTTGGTGTCACATCTGACGCAATAAGGCCATGGAGCCCCTTCCTTCCCTGTAAACTTGGAATTGGCACTAGAAATAACAGTCTAAGTCTACCTGTGTTCTTGATATAAGATGCACACTGAGAATCTGTGTCTTCTGTCTTGTGGATAGGAGGGAAAGAAAGTCAGTCCTTAGTGAGACGGATTGATGCAGATAAGCAGAAAGAGATGGAGATGAATGATGGAGAGAGGAGACTTACTAGATGATGTTAGGAATGGTTGGATGGATGGATGGATGGATGATTGGCAAGTAGATATAAAGAGAGGTATAGATGGAGCAATAGCGATAAACGAATAGTTATAACATGCAAATATCTCCAAGTTACACAGTTAAGTGAGAAAAGCATAAAAATGTAGTATAACCATGTAGTGAACCACATATGTACAAAAATTGAATATTTAAATAAAACTCAAACTCCTAATGCTGACTTACCATGGGCAGTGAAATAGGAGTGAGTAAAGGAAAAGGGTTGGTGAATGGTAGATTTTTTTATTATATGTATTCCAATAATACCTCATTTTTGTACAGCTTATTTGTATTTTTGTTTCATTTATGTAAATGTAAACATATTCAAGTATTACATGAGCAAGTCGAAGAACTAAGTTTAAAAATATTAATATCTAGGAAACACTGAACAAGAACTCAATGCCTAAAGGGGAAGTAATCTGACTTTAAATTAATTAGTAAAATTCAATCAATTAAAAAAATTCTATCAATTCTCAACTTTACCACTAAAAAAGACAAGTAATAGCATAAGACCCATTTTCAGAATGTAATATGTTATTTCCTTTCATAGACTGCTTTCTTGTGTTTACTTAAGATGACACTAAATGAATTGCTATTCTCTAAGCATTCACATTCCCTGGAAGAAAGAAGCCATAAATTGTTTCACTTAGTGGCAGAGGCAGGACTGGGAATAAATACTCAGGACAGAAAAACCTAAAATATATTATTGTTATCAAGAGTAGGGACTCTGATTTTCTGTTTTTGTAATTTTTTTCCCAAAATACCTTAGCTCCATCCACAGGGTTTGATGTTGACAAATGTTTATGAAATAAACGATCATATATATAATTACAATTGCCATTTGGCGAGCACACATAATAAACACCACACTTAATAAATTTTATCAGCTACTAAGTTACTTCACAATGATGCAATCAAACCTTTCCATTTATTGAAGATTCAGATCAATAACTGGTTCACAGTTGCCCAGCCCATCAGCGGAAAGTCCCAAACTGAACTCCCATCTTTGGATTTCACTTGAGCATTGTTTCCAACAAATTCCACTTGAGTAAGCTCTGCACGTTTTCCTTCTTGGACGCTAGAGGGAGATTGTTTGCAGTTATCCACTTTCAGGCATATTTTTTAGCATGGCTATGTCCTTTTTATCATCATTCAGTCTGTGGCTACCTACGGTCACATATGACAGCTTCATATCCTAAGGTCCTATCAAGAAAACGTATTTGTAAAAACACTCTTCTAATATATGTGGCAGTCACCAATTTAGAAAATAGTTCACATATATTTATAAAATGAGATTCTAAATTGAAATAAATTTAGATTTATTATTGAAAATAGATAAAAATAACATCTAACCAAAGTAGACCACAGCTCATACCTTGTTAATTTAATCGTACTTACAAAACAAAATACGTTTCTAAAAAAACAGAATAGCTTTTAGAGCTTTTCTTTTAGAACCTCAGAGGATATAACCAATTTGTACTAAAGCATTTTGGTTGAAAATATGTAATATCCTCCGTGTTCTCGTTTCTCCTACTCTCATCCTTGTTCATTCATCCCAATACACCCATGTCATTGCTGTCGCTCAATCCTCAAGACACATTCTCATCTGGGAACTTCTCACTGGCTGGTGGCTGTGCCTACAGCTCCCTGCCAACAACCGCGTGTCTCATTCCCTCACTGGTTTCAAGTCTTTGCCCAAATGTCATCTTCCCAGTCAAGTCTACTCTACTTAAAATTGCACCACATAGCCCTCCTTGTCTCTGTTAACTTACTCTGTATTTTATTTTTCCTGTAGCCTTTACAACATTCTATTATTCTATGTATTGTACTTATATATCATGTGGATTATTGTGTCCTCTACTCACATGTAAGTTCAGTGAGGGTGAGGATTACAGTCTATTTTGTAGATCAGTGTATCCCAAAGACCTAGGTCAATGGCTGCACTTAGAAGGTATTAAATGTCAAAAGACTTAATTAAATCCTCATCAATTCAATTTAATAAAACATTGTTTCATGCTTGAATTTAATAATATTTTTTATGATTGCAGTATCTGTTAGTGAAGTGAGCTTTTCCTACCCAGAAAAACCTACAAAGATAATAATATTAACTCTCTTTGACACAGAGTCTTACTCCCAAACACTGATGGATAGCTATCATATCTTACCTTCCCTGTGGTTTGCAACTCAAAATACCTTTATTTTTTTTCAACACTCATGAATAAGAAATTCTTTTGTCATTTTTTCTCTTCTCTTCCATCCATTATAATTTATCTGTGTTTTGCCATTGGAGTTGCAGAAGTATAAAAGGTGGCTTAGAGCCGGAAAAACCATAAGCAAAATTGTGAAGTTAGACCAAGTAAATCTTTGATGCTGTGCCAACAAAAATCATCTAATATTCTATCTCCCTTTGACATTGCCCCTCAGAAAACTGTTTTATCACTAGCCATCAACTAATCCCTGCTAGAGCACCAACTCTGAGTAGCTTAAGGTACTACTGCTCTAAGGGGTATTTGTGTTTAAATAAAACTGGAAAACTCCAAGACCCCGGGATCAAAAAAAAAAAAAGATACATTTCTGTGTTAGGTAGTGGGAGGGAAAATTTGGAATAAAGAGGAAATCACCAGGCACTCTGAAGCATATCACATAAAAGGTCTCAGGTCTTAAGACTATGCCTAGAGGAATGACTTTTGAATTGGTGAATCCTATTTGAAAGATAATGATCATCAGTGCCTAAGAACTTACAGGTCAAAGGAACATAATCAACAACAACAAAGCTATAATAACTGAAGTGGGCAGGTGAAGTCAGAATAAAGACAGAAATGGATGAAGTGTTGGGTAGATTTAGGGGATATCTTTGCTTATGCCTCCCAGCACCATCTGTCCTCCTTTTAGTAAAAGCATCTTGGTTATCCTTTGGGAAACTACCCTCTCCCATTGCCCCATTCTTTCTTCCTGTGACCTCATTGGCGGACATGGGACCCAGCCTAGTAACTCAGCACTCTATCCCTGGTCACGGAAGTTGCTTCTTAGCTGTATGGTGAGACATTTGCTAGAAACATTAAAAATGAGAAATTCTTCTGCCAAGATTTCTTAACTGGCAGGATGTAAGATAGGGGAATACCTACAGGAGAAAGAAAGCTCTACAGGGGAAAGTGAAGTCAAGAGACACGAGAGAAAGATGACTACTTATTATCTGAGCCAGACCTGAAGGCTAGATTAGAGAATCCTATTTATGAGAGCCAATAAATTTCCCTTTTTGTCTAAGCCATTTCAAGGTTGGGGTTTTTTCACTTACAATCAGAAGATTCCCAATACATAAAAATACACATACTGAATTTAGAATAAATAAAAACACAATATGGAAAAAAATCCCCATCTAGAGTAAAATAAGCATACTTTCCATTAAGTTCAAATTTCACACATGCCAGAGTTCGGGTTTGATTCGAGACAAGAAGATGTTTGAGAATTTATTAGAGAACATCTGACATGACCATCTTGCATGATAGATATCATGTAGAGAAAAAGTGCTTACGGTTTTCTGGTGTGGAAATACACCTAAAGATTGAAAGGTTCTCTTTCACTAGCATGGTCAGACATGCATATATTTTATTATTCACATACTTTGGATCTGGTAATTTTATATGAAATGGAACTATAAGAGAATCTCTTTTACTCTTTTGACTTATAATACCCCTCAGGTATTATTAAATTTATAAATACCTTTTTTTTCAAGATTTCATTTGTTTATTTGACAGAGAGAGAGACAGCCAGCAAAAGAAGGAACACAAGCAGAGGGAGTGGGAGAGGAAGAAGCAGGCTCCCAGTGGAGCAGGGAGCCCGAATGGGGCTCGATCCGAGAACCCTGGGATCACACCCGGAGCTGAAGGCAGACGCTTAATGACTGAGCCACCCAGGCGCCCCTATAAATACCTTTTGATATAAAATAGCTCTCCGGATTATTAGGTTGCAATTAACAAAAATTTACTCAAGCTTGCACAGAAAATTTGAAGCAGGTAGTGGAAGAAATTTGATAGTAAGAATCCAACAGGAAGTCTCCCCAGCATTTGAGGGTAAGCAACAAAGCCACTTTAGCTTGCTCACTCCACCCAGACCCCAGAGCTGAGAACCAGACCACTCCCTCTGCTTTTCATGGGGTTGTCTCCTATTCTTGCCTAGCTTAGAGCTTCTGCTTCATTTTGCTGCTTCTTTCTGAAAACCACCTTTCTTTGGTGACTTGTAGCTGTCTTCTCTCCGTAACTGGATGTGGCTTTTTTTTAGAAACAACTTCCATTCACATCTCTCTATGATCTTGGGACTCAGTTTTTCTTAGCCAGATGATTCATTCAGTTTGATCATTCCAAATTCCAAATTCCTGGTGAAAAGAATCTGTTTGGATCCTTTCGGGGGCAAGGTCACTGGTATAAAGGAGCTACCTAGGTTCACGATCCCCTACAGTGGAAGCTTTGAGTGGGAACTGGTACTTTTCAGAAAGGATGTGAGCAAGGAGGAAATGATCAGTTTTTTTCTGGCAAAAAGTAATATAAAAACTACTCTGATGACCACAGGAGTATTTACGCATTCTTTCTTACTGGAGAAACAGGATAAAATCATAAGAGATGGCATTAAGAAATAAATCATAATGATTTGAATCATAATTTCATACTTCAAGAGTATTACTGAATGATCTGCGTTCCATACAGAGGACTTTGGTTTGTATTAAGAGTAAACTAAAATATCTGAGAAGACTGATTACACATGTTTGAAATTACACAGCCCATTATGTCTTACAACAGTATTACCTGTTTAGCATTCATTGGTATGTGGTATAAGTATATGCAGAACTAGATAAAGATTTTAGAAACAAACCAGAGATTACATTCACTCTGATAATTGTTTAGAGATGTTGGTTTTACTGGAAAGCTCGGGGCAGGGGGAAAAGGGAAAAAGGGAAATGGAAAAACATCAACGACTAACCTATAAGATCAATAGAAAAATTTGAAATTGTTTCTGATGTTACAATGGACATAATTTCTCAAGACATCATAAAATAATTTAAAACATATTCCTATTACTATAGATAATATTTATCTAAAGCAAAGAAATTATAACCATACAAAATTGAACATGTCTGATTTAGTTTGAGGAAATCTTTATGACCTAATATACAAAGCAATTTTGGAGGAAACTAAAGCAAAAAATTCAAGCTCTCCAAGATCTGATATTTTTCTGAAGTGTGACATATTGAAATAATCTCTACTAAAATAAGTACTGATGAGGCAATTGAGTAAACGATATAAGATCAGAAGATGAAAGAGGCAAATGACGTACTGAGGAATCAATCATATAAACCATGTAAACTCGGCGGCGCAATACTTGTAACTGGTTAGAGGTCCTATGCTACTCGGTATGTTAAACTTATAAAGGTGTTTATAACAACATTTTATTAATTAAAAAAACTGGCAATTCGATTTGAACAAAAAAGGATTCTTCTTATGTTTAAAGATAGATAAAACTTTGAGAAATAGATTAAAGTAGTTTCAAATTTTTTCATTCCTTTAAGCATATACCATGCTGTCTTTGGTTTGCATGATCTCTTTAGTGGTCCAAAGATCAATGTTTTCAGGGGCGCCTGGGTGGCTGAGTCGTTAGGCCTCTGCCTTCGGCTCAGGGCATGATCCCGGTCTTCTGGGATCGAGCCCCACGTTGGGCTCTTCGGCTGGGAGCCTGCTTTTTCCTCTCCCACTCCCCCTGCTTGTGTTCCCTCTCTAGCTGGCTGTTTCTCTCTGTCAAATAAATAAATAAATAAAATCTTAAAAAAAAAAAAAGATCAATGTTTTCAGAGGCCACACTGAGAGACAGGAACTGATTCATCCCTCTACCGACAAGTCAGAAAATTAAGAAACCTCTGAAGTAAACTCTTATCAACCTATCATTCCAGACTAAGGTGAGTATTTAAGTAATCACTGTAGGAAACAACCCACGATCTGTTTAAATGACAACAATTCAATTTCTGAGGAAGAGGACATCTTTTTCCTATGGAACACCATATATCTTTTATAGGATTAAAAAATGTTAGAAGTTATTCTTATCTAATTAATAAAATGCAAAATTGCAAAAAAAAATAAGGTAGATTTTTCAAAGATTTATAATAGTGGTCACTTCAGCAAGATAAAGCATTTCAAATGACTGAGTAATAGCTTTTGGTGGGCCAAGAAATGCTTCTAAAAGAGATGACATTTGAAGGGTGGCTTAAGGAATGAATAGTAATAGTGAACTGGAGGAAGATGACAGGCCACAGAAACAAAAGAGAGCTTGAGCTGCAAACATACAGGAGCTTAACAAATAAACAGCAAGGATTGCTGACTCCTGGGGACAAATGAGAGGTGGCTGTAAAAGCAACAATCCCAGAGAAACAGTCTCTCAGGACTGGGCAAGAGAGCCCCACTGACCTCTTTCCCAGTTTCAGCTACATCTAGTTATTTCCCTCTAAAAGTTGAATCTCCTTGAACATGGACAATGCATAGAATATCACCCATTCTTGCTCAAATGCATTCTTCATCAAATAGTAAAAGCACTTCTTATGTTCAGAGTATGTGCTCACATGACTGGCTCTTCTGCTGAAACCATGCCTTCCCAGGGCATGGGTGTGTCTCTACCCAGTAGGTATCCTTAGCTCCTAACACCATGCAGAACACTGAAGGCAGTAAATTAAAAAAAAACAAAAACAAAAAAAAAACCCAAAAAACTACCATTTATAGTAGGACCTGCACTGAAAATTAATAAAAATGCGGCACCAAAACATAGCTACTATATAATTTTCATGGTTAATAAGGAGAGAACAAAAACACATTGATCACTCATGGTTTAACATGTCTTCCTGATTTATTTGCCTAAAAATAACAGGATCTTGGTCCGTATATCAGGAGCACTTGGCTACTAACTAGGTATGTGACCCTGGACAAGTAACTTAACCTTATCCTCAAAATGACAATTAACATTAATATCCCCTTAATCTCTATAATATAACAGGGTGCAGAGATCATTTTACTTTAAGTATAATTTTAAGCATTTAAAAAATATTTTATCTCACATGTTTGCTATGATTCAGGATATAATTTAGTTCTGGATAGGGAAATTAATTTCTGTCCTTTTGCGCAAACTGCATGTAGAAAATTACTTGACTGTTACTATTAATATGTGGTCATATTATTAATCTTTTTGATATTATATATAAATATATATATACATTTGATGTATTCATCTTACTTTATTTTCTTTCTTGAGTATAGGAAAAACTTAATATTCTAATGCAGTTACATTCGGGAGTTTGTAAAGTAAAAAATTAAAATATAAAAGTTGAAAAGAAGAAGAGATAAACAGAATTCAGTTATTAATTTATATATTCTCACCTTAATCTTTTCAAAAAAACTTAAGGTGGTTAAACAAAACATGGTACTTAATATTCCAAAGAACAGCCTTTCTGTATTTGTTAAATTTATAGAGGAACAACCAAGAGAAAATAAATCTTTTAAATATCAGGCTAGCTCCTCGGGGGCAATTAAATCCGGGATATTTATAGATGGAGAGGCACTATATAGTTGGATAGAATGTGTCATTACAGGAAA
Source organism: Ursus maritimus (assembly GCF_017311325.1). Classification (NCBI taxonomy): domain Eukaryota; kingdom Metazoa; phylum Chordata; class Mammalia; order Carnivora; family Ursidae; genus Ursus; species Ursus maritimus. The sequence goes on from NW_024423453.1 coordinate 3,130,934, forward strand.
AGTAAATAACTGAAACACACTCAACAGGAAAACATTCATCAGAAAAGGCAGAACAGGCAGGAAACTTTTCACCAACAGCTTAACACTGCACGTAAAACAGAAGTAATTCATTGCCAAGAGTTTAACGATTAAAAAACATAACAACACTAACTTCTAAAAGTAGAAAATGTGAGCATTCTACAAAGAAAACTTTTTCAAAATCATGGCTTAGCCGAATACTTATCATTGATCACTTACTGTGGACATGGGCAGGTAGACTTCTTTTCAAAACGTGTTGACCAAAAATAATAGTAATGATTCAAGAAGTCAACAATTCAGTCCCATAAGTAATTGCCACATATAAATCAAACAGCAGCTCAGAATACAAAGGTGTTTATAGCATAGCTTTACCTCCGAGTAGCGACAGTCTCAGAAGAGAGGCAGGTGTGCAAAGAAAGAAGTTACAGTACGGTATGGTCAAGTGGAGGAGTGACAAATGCACGGGGTGCAGAGATGGCGCAGAAAAATCATAATGAAGAGTCATTACTTCTACAGGGACTTGCGGGTGGGATGGTGTAGAAGAAGGCTTCCCAGAAGAGGGGAGTTCTAAGATGAGTAGTTCGACCGGAAGTAGTTCCCCTACTTCCCTCTCTATATTTCTGAAAAGATCATGCTTGTTTGGAAAAATGAAAAAGGATCATCACAGCGGGGTTTGATTTTAGACCTTGGCAAGAACTAAAGGGGGAGTATGAGGGGCCAGAAATCATGGTAATTAGAGGAGGAGGGCCAGCACTTGAACAGTCATAACAACCAAAGAGGAAGACTTTTACATCAATTTTAAATTGAATTTACAATCATTATGAAGCATTATTTTCCTCCTTATCTTCCAAAAGGATCTAAGGCTGCCAAATACAATCAAACAAATTTATCCTGCACATTTGTTTCTAGTAGAGTGAAAATTGTTTATATAAGCTGTCTCACTCTCGATAGATGGTCAGGAGCATGACTGGAATGCTTTTAAATATTCAAAATTCATTTTCAGAATCAAAGACTTATCACATGCTCTCCTACTGTGTGCCTAAGACAGCCTTGGAGGATAAGATAAAGGAAGTTGACTAATTATTTCCCAACCTAATTAAACTTATAACCACACTAGAAAAACATGTTATATGATCACGGAACAAATTCAAGGTAAGATCTTTTTACAGGTAATCAGTATAATCATAGGAAGAAAAGTAGACATAGTACCATTGAAATAACTGAAAATAAGGGAAAAATCATTTTTGGATAGTATTGTTATGACAATAACCCAGAGAATATAGATGCAGGTCTTTATATCTCGGCTTTAAAGCTATCATTTATGGAGTGTCTATTATGTGCCAGGCCCTTCATTCTGGGCTGCATATACGTTTTTTTCATTCAGTCTTTATCACACCCCTGCAAGTAGCTGATACGATATCCAATTTACAGGTGAGGGTGCAATTTGAACCTCAGACTGACTTACGTGTCTTCAGAAGCTTCGCAAAAGCACAGGATTAAATTCATGAGGCTGGAGGAAAGAAAAAGTGGGGGAACTTTCCATGTAGATTAAATAGTCTAAAGCAAGATGACGAAGGAATCTGAAGTATAAATTCTGCCCTTTTGAGACCTAGGAAGAGAGCGAGCACTCACTGGCCACTACAGTCAGGTCACTCCATGCCCTGCTCCCTTCCCCACTGTGTTTGACTTTCGGAATTTTCAGAGTCCATGTAAGACTAAAGTCAGACACCAGTCCTTTGCCTAAGGAAGCCTCAGGATCCAGACACAGGGTATATAAGCTGTGGGTATGGGTCATATGCAAAGAGCTCAATATCCATTACGGTGGGGAGCCTTCGAGTTTCACCTACACAAGTATAAATATTTGGCCTGTTCGACCTGAAGGAATAAAGCATTCCATGAATAATGGAAATATTTCTCTTCCTGCTATTTTTAAGGATCTCAAGGAGATCCATAAAACAGCTTGCTTTCCCTCAAGAAGAGAGGAAAGACACATTTATTTTGACAGACTATCTCTTCTCCAAATACCTGCTATAAATTAGTAACTGTTTCCCTAACACAACTCCAAATTCCCCAAACCAGAGAGGACAGTTTTATTTCTTTCCCTCATGTACATTCGTTGTCTGCAGCAAACCCCCAGAGCGGTGGTGTTAAAGCGTGCCTTCTGTGACCACATTGTGTTTCAACGAACCTCTTTAAATTGTTGCTCAAACTCCCTAATCTCATAGACTAGAACTGCAACTTGTTGGTTTGAAGTTATTACATTCTTAATCTTATAGGAAGGTGAATATGTTTGCACAAGAGAATCTCACCATAGACAATACATTCATTATTAAAACGTTGAGTGTTTGTCATTTTATATGTTTGCATTCTCTTCTAACAAGGATTCTTTCATGAAACACTTTATGAAATGATAACTCATTATATATAATATGCCCGTGCCCTCCTCCCATCAATATCCATGCTTTGCCATTTAAATTTTTACTTAGATTGTTTTCAATGAACATAAATTCTAAGTGTTGGAGCAGGTTTGGAAGGCTGGCAGGACCAGTTCCAAATCCCACGGTTTTTGTAACAGTTACATTTCCTGTCTTGTAAATTCTTGCGGATGACTGTGCTGTGCAGCCACGGCACTTGGAATTCCACCACAGAACTTATTTAGGAGTAAGAAACCTGACAAATATCATTTGCGCCACCTCCCACTCTCCACCTCATTGTACGCTCAGAGTTCTCCAATATTCTTTAAGCTTGTATGTTTCCAGTCTAACATTTTCATTAATTCAACTGAGGCCATTTCAGAATGGCTCCCAAGAAACTTAACAAATTGGAAATACAGTTACCCTCAAAATGATCTTGATAGTTTGAATGAATGAGGCAGTCAATCTCAGAAACTTGGTATGTTAGTTTGGTCTGTCGGATGGCTTAACCAACAAACACTTACTTGTCATGATTCTGGAGGATGAATGCTGGCGATCAGAGTGCCAGTGTGGTCAAGTTCTTGGTGAAGGTCCCCTTCTTGGTTATGTCCTCACATGGCCTTTCGTTGGTGTGTGCAACTAAAGAGAAAGAGATTCCATGTCTCTTCCTCCTTTTATAAAGGCACTAATCCTCATGAAGTCCCCACCCTCCTAAGCTAATGAGCTCCCAAAGACCCCACCTCCAAAAACGATCGCATTGAGGATTACGGTTTCATCATATAAACTGTGGGGACACACAAACATTCAGCTCATAGCACTTAGCAAATAGGCTTTTTACATTTTTATTTTCTGGAAGTGGAGGGGACATGTAGTGACTACAGATGGAAGTGGCACCAGTAATATCTGGTCCCGTTTTCCCTGTCTGTAGGTTCTATCCAGGAAGAGCTCTGGGCACTCCTCCTAAGAATAATTGTGACTTTTGACTTATGTGATTTTAATTCCACTTCTTAGCTCTTTGCTCTTGCAAAGATGAGTGGGGGAGCAGGGCTTCCTCATGAGTTGTCATCCTAACTGTATGACTCTAGAACGTCAGCTGCAGCTGCCCTCATTGGTGACCAAGGCTCAGATACTTCACAGAACCTCTTCCTAACATGACCACCATGCATTCCCACTAATTCCAACCGAAGAAAGTGTGCTCTTCATGGTTCCACCTCCTGACTTGGTTATGATAGAAGTAGGGGCTTACCCTTCATTGCTTATTACTTCTAAGATCAGTTCAGAGAAACAGGAACTATATTATTATGGATTAGATGACTCTGGTAAGGAAGGCAGTATTTACTGTACTTCGCTGAGTCTCCCCTGAGAGAAGTGGGCAGTAGAGCAGCCTGTCAAGCTGCCACCCCACAGGACAGACCTAGAGTGCCAGCTGCCTCATGTAAACCTTACATATTTATTTTACTGGTATTATTTTTGAGACATTTGCCATAGAGAGATACTTATACTTTTTTTTTCAGCCTCCAAGATAAAAAGTAATAAAGGTATTAAAAAGTGTCCTCTACAAGGTCCATTGTCAGAAATGATAGTATGGAACTTAAAACCTTTTGAGAAGGGCTCTACCACAACTAGGAAGTACTAAAGAGTTTTTTTTTATTAATTCATTATGAAAATAATTCATATCACTTTTTATCAAGACCTCTTTATCACTTCTAATTTAAATGTTTAATTACATTGAAATTACATTTAAAAATTCAAAGTAATACATAAAAAAGTAAATTTATCAAACAACATGGATATATAATATTTTAAAATATCCTAATTTTGCTAAGTAAATCATTTAGTTTTGAAGCTTCTTCCATTTTCCTGTATTGCTAATAGACAGAAGACCCATAGTATTATAATTGCTCTATTATTAGTTTATTCTTTCGACAAACACATACTTCATACCTACTGTATACCAAACTGTTCTTGACCCCTTCATATGGAACAGTTTGCTCTTTGGTTACTTACAGTGGATATCCTGGCAAGAAATACTCTGATTTACAGGCTTATCAAATATATATATATATATATGTGTGTGTGTGTGTGTGTGTGTATGTGTGTGTGTGTATGTATGCATGCATATATATGTGCATATATGTATACACACACGTATATGTATGTATATATGTATCGGTGTATATTATGTACATATATGTATATATGTGTATGTATCTATACATACACGTGTATATGTACATATGTATGCATACCCATATATACACACACAAATATATATAGAAACGGAAATCATATACAGCTACTGTATCTGGTTTTAATATTAATAGCAACAATCATAAAGAACTTCTATAATTTACTGAGCACCTACTGCATTCCAAGAATGCCTTTAAAGACTTTAGGGGATCAAACATATTCTCACATTTAAATATGAGAGAATCAAGTCAAAGAAAGATTAACCAACCTGTCCAAGTTTCACCTATTGAGCACAAAATTATAAGACGGCCACAAACAGTGCACCCAAAGTCATTTGCTGTACATTTCCATTACAAAATCACATAACCACATTCTTTTATCATAAAAGAATTCTGGAGGGGCAAGGAAATTGAGTCATCATATTCGGATTTGAAATAACTAAAATTCTTAGTTTCTCTGCTGGTTACAGAGAGTTTAAAGCTGAGGCTAATGTCAAAACTCATGCAGTAAACTGTGAAATTTGATTGCCTAAACAGAAGGGTGGAGGAATCTTCTAACATCAAAATTCCTAGTGACGGCAACAGCATTTGCTCATTTAATTATTTTTTTTTAAAGATCTTATTTATTTATTTGACAGAGATAGAGACAGCCAGCGAGAGAGGGAACACAAGCAGGGGGAGTGGGAGAGGAAGAAGCAGGCTCCCAGCGGAGGAGCCTGATGTGGGGCTCAATCCCATAACGCTGGGATCACGCCCTGAGCCGAAGGCAGATGCCTAACCGCTGTGCCACCAGGCGCCCCTGCTCATTTAATTATTCAAAAATAACTGAACAGTCACTTTGTGCCAGAAATACAACAGCGAGCAAGAAGACATGGTCTTAGACTCTGTTGAAGTTCTGGTTCAGTTAGTAAAGAACTGAATAAGCAAATTTTTAAATCTGCAATTTAGATAACCATCATGGGAAACTTCAGGATTCCTTAGGGAGGGAAGAGAAATTTCAGGAAATGTTAAGAGGAATTAATAATCAAAAAGATTGGAATGTCAGAAGAGCTCTCCTTAATAAAGTAATATTGAAGTTGGAATAAGGTGGATTGCATCAAATCAGGTTTAAAAAAAAAAAAAAGAAATGCTGGAGTGGTGGAAGGACATTTCAAGCAAAGGGGACCACAGGCACAGGGTGGGCAGGACTTACTCTATTAGTGTGATGCAGAGAAGAGCTGGGTAGCTGGAGGAACAAAGTAAGAGAGGTGGAGTGTGGTGGGAGTGTGGAAGAAGATGTGGGCAGAAGCCAGATCATGCAGGCCACCTCATGGACTCAGCACTTTATTCTAAGAACAAAGGGATACCATCGAAAGGATTTACTTATAGGAGCAACTGGTACAAAATTAACTTGAAAAGTCCAGTCTGGCCACATTGTGCAGAATGCTTTGAAAGAGGAAGGAAACTAGTATGGAAATTAGAATAGTCCCAGAGAACCATAAAGGACTGAAGGAGGCTAAAGGGAATAAAATGAGCACTACTGGACAAAAGCTAGGATGAATTTAAGGGTAGGGATGAGCTGGTCCACAAGAGGTGGGATGCCACAACCCTAAGCCCAGCAGATGAAAGTAACAAAATTTGTTTTTATAAATAAACTTATCAAAAAGAGATAAGAATTAGAGGGAGATAACACCCAAGGAATTCAACAATTTTGGTAAAATAGACATTGAGATTATCAATTAAGGATAAGACGGGACAAGGTTAATAAGAGATCTCAGGAGAGTGATAATACTTAAAATAGTTACCAATTTAAACAAAAATAATGGCTAATGATTATTGGGCACTAGAGATTGTTTCAAGTGCTGTTTTGTCTTTTTTTTTTTTTTAATTCAGAGCAGCTCTATAATTCAGAAAATTTTACCAGTTCTACTTTGGGAATGAGGGAATTTAGAGACCAGAAAACTAATTAACTTTCCTAAAGTTCCACGGTTCATACTTGGTAGCATCAAGATCCAAATCCAGGCAGTCTGGTGCTGGAGTCTGCATGCTGAACTACTGTACATGGGCAGCACAACTGATCAACCATGGTGACACCACCAAGAGTCCACATCATAAGTGTGTGGCAGGGCATTTCTGCCATGACAGTGCCAACACAGTCACCCTTTGTTGCTCTCTATTTTTCTACCCAGGATCTCTCTTACTGTTTTCCTATGAAAGATTCTCAAAAGTAATACAGTGTATTTTATTTTGTTTACCATTTAAATTTGTGATTTAAAATTACATATATATATATATATATATATATATTCCTCTGTCTCTGTCTTTAAATTTTTTAATTCAGAGCAGCTCTATTTAAATTTGTGATTTAAAAT
>NW_024423453.1:3137915-3331042 GCF_017311325.1 Ursus maritimus
ATATATTCCTCTGTCTCTGTCTTTATTGCTCTCTGTCTTCTGGGAAAAAAAAAGTAAGATGCTAATTCAGAGAAGATTTTATGCATGACTTATTTGTACTTCCCACCAAGTTCCTTGCAGTGTGTATGTAACAGTTATATGGTTTACAATCACAAACTCATACATGCAAAAACAGCTTTTTTAAATTGACCTCTGACTATGAATTTAACTCCTACACCCCCATGTTCAGTGAAGGTGGGAAACTCAAGTCTTGTTCAAATCAAAGTAAACTCAATCCTTGCTAGATAGTTCTCATAGAAAGAAGGGGGTGGTTTTAATACAGACAAGAAACAAGGCAGAGGATCATAGGGGAAGAGAGGAAAAAATGAAACAAGATGAAACCAGAGAGGGAGACAAACCATAAGAGACTCCTCATCTTAGGAAACAAACTGAGGGGTGCTGGAGGGGAGGAGGGGGGGGATGGGGTAACTGGGTCATAGACATTAAGGAGGGTATGTGTTGTAATGAGCACTGGGTGTTATATAAGACTGGTGAATCACAGACCTGTACCCCTGAAACAAATAATACATTTTATGTTAACTAATTGAATTAAAATTTTTTTAAAAAAGTTCTACTGAGTGGGGCTGCTAAATTTGAGGTGATTTGTATTTTGTTCTTCACAATAGTGAGTGATAGAGAACTGTAAGAACAACGTATGGTGACAGGTGGTAGCCGCACTTGTGGCGAGCACAGCATAGTGCATAGACTTGTGGAATCCCTATGTTGTACACCTGAAATTAATGTAACATTGTGGGTCAACTACACTTAAATAAAAAAATAAACTGATCAATAAATTTAAAAATAATAATAATACGGACAATATGAGGAACTCACAAACTGTCTAAAAGTTGAAAAATTAAGTCACGTGATTGTTCTCTTCTAAACAACCTGAAATCCCCCTACCAAGACTTGAATCCCAGGAAATGACTGACAACAAACTCATCAAAATACATTAGTGAATGAATGTTCTAGCCCCTGTGCCTAAACAGTGCCTAGAAGACACAGGTCATTCAACATATATTTGTCATATTCGTAAGTGGATGAATAAATAAAATAATTTTAAAGACAAGAGCTGATTAGTTTCTTGAGTAAAATATGCACTCACTGTCAAAATAGGTATTCTTGAGAGTGGATTTGTATGGCCTGCTGTCATTTAAATCATAATAAAATACCACCCACTTCACTATAAATGATGATTGGATACAAGTAAAAACACAGAAATGTAAAACAACAATGAAAATATGCAAGGCTGGCTCAGTCGGTGCAGCGTGAGACTCTTGATCTCAGGGTTGTGGGTTCGAGCCCCATGTTGGGTGCAGAGATTACTTAAAAACAAAATCTTTTAAAAAAACATGCAAAGTATTCAGTGGTTGTCAACAAAGCTGTCTCTGATTGCTACCCTAGTTTTTGCAGCATGCACCTGTAGGAGTATACAATACCCTCCTCTCCTGTCTCACAGGCTAAATTTTTTTTTAAAATAAAGGCTGTTCAATATCTTTAGCTTTGCATTGTTTTTAATCAAGACAATCAATGGAAAGTGGTATGTTTTACTTTTTTGAATATACGTAGTTCAAGAATCTCTCCACATTAAATACTATATTCCTTCTTGTGGTCACTATTATAACAGAGATGTAGTTCTACCGAGATCTTTTGTTAAAGGTAATAAAGTTTAAAAATGATATTGTATTTTAAATATCCCATCTCCCATTTGGAAGTGTCTATACTGATAGGCAGTTCCTTTCTTCCTTTCGATGAAATTGGAGTGGAGAGTCATTGTAGTACATTATCTCCACAGTTTTCTCTTTTTATTATCTTTTTAATTTTTGCTAAAGAAAAATAACTTTGTTCTTTTTATTTTCTTTTGGAAACAATTCCAAAAAGATTGCGAAGGATTGCCTTATTTTGGTGTTGTATCCAATAGAATTTTCTGCTTATCTGTAGAGACATAAAATATTTCAACTAATTTTTTTATCCTCTTTATACAAAACAACAGTGTATAATCTTCAGACTGCTATGAACAGGAAAGCATGTGTCATTGATACAAAACTTCACATTCCATTTCTTCCCCTTTTCCAGCTAATCAATTAGTAGAAGGTCACCAATTAACCATCCGATTTAACATTTTGGATGTAGTCAAATAAAACTGGTAACGAAGGAGAAAGAGAAAATGTCATTGTAGGATGTGGTTTACAAGAGATGTTTTGACCGAAGTGTTTGTAAGATAGCACAAGCATTAGTCGAGTGCAATCAATTAAGCATGGTGTTCATTACCTCTTTCTTCAGATCCAATTGTGTTTAAATCTTTGAATTGCGTGCAATGGAGAGGGAGAAAGTTGATAGAATAGGAGTTAGATGATTAAATTGCATAACCATTTCAATGGATTCACCCAAACATCCTCTCTCAATGAGTCCTGAATGATATTTTAAATATATATTGTTCTAGGGCAGGTGATGAGAGAAATCATCATATATTCTTTCTCAAAAGATCCAAAAGCTGTTTAGTAAAGATCCTGTCTCCTTGATGGACCTCAAACTTCCCTGACAGTTGAATATAACCTGTAACAGAGTATCTGTAGAGCAAAAATGTACATAACATGCTTTCTTCAAGCCCACATGTAACAAATAAAGATATCAAATGAACTGACATTTCTGCATTACAGTTTAAAATAACATCCTGTGTGACTTCTATATGCTGTGTTGTTAGCTCAACTTCAGATTTTCTAAACACTGGCTTTGCTTTCAAAGAATAATGTTCCAGTTCCTGTACTGAGTGTGTGGAGACTGGTTCGAAAGCTGGGGGGAAAGTTAAGAATGTGTGGGTTTTGGCTTCAGAATTAGCCATGCTTTAGTGATCTCCTGCATTAAACTGTTTCTTATTAATAGATCACGCAGCTACCCACCATTTACCCTCCCCTCTTCCCCACACACATATCTGACACATTCTCATAATCAATAGCAAATGTTCATTCTGCAAGTTTCACTTTTTTTTTTTTTTTCTTAAGCCCACCCGGACTTTCATTGTGATACAATGAAACCATCAGCTATCAAAATTTAGTGTTTGGAGTAAGGCATATAAAGTAAGTTAGTGTATCCGGAAAGTATAGTTGATACTTTTGAAACAATGTAACATTTATTGGGTTTATTCTTCTCTCCAAAGACAATGAAGATTTATCCTGAACAAATAGAAGAGAAATATATACCAAAACCCCCCACGTTACTATCTATTTTAACATGGAAGGAGGTCTCAGCACTAAGTCATGCATTTTTAGCAATAATTTAAATGAGATCACAGATACGAAGACAATAAAATTTGCATTTTATTATATTGCATTTGACACTGTAAACTTTTCTCAGATACTAATTTAGTTTCATTTCAAACATGTTCTAGACAACAAAACAGTAGAAGAGCAAAAGGCCACTCCAAGACAGATCTTTCCTTCCTTCCTTCCTTCCTTCCTTCCTTCCTTCCTTCCTTCCTTCCTTCCTTCCTTCCTTCCTTCCATTTTAAAGACAGAAAAATCCTTCCCAGAACCCTCAGCAACTGAGTTCACTTCATTCTCACTAGCCAGAACTGCATCAGATGGCCAATTTCAGCATCCAGGGAGGCTGGGGAACGGGTATTTAGTATTCTATTTTCAACAGCATTTAGGTTCTCAAACTTCATTGTGTATCAGAATCACCTGGAGTGCTTACTGAAACACCGATTGCTGGACCGCACTCCCTGAGTTCTGACTGAGCAGATATGGGGAGGGGCCTGGGAATTTGCAATTCTAACAAGTCTTTAGAAAAAGCTGCTGCTGCTGCGGCTCCCAGAACCACACTTTGATAACCCCTGCTCTACAAAGGGGTTTGGAAACGGTCTGGGGGTGAGCTAACGTACAGCTCCTGCCCCCAACACTTAGCCTTTGCTGTCAGATCAGAAAGTGTGTGTACATGAAAACCTGAGGAATCGTAAGAGGAAAAGTTAGAAGAAAGTGTTGCTAATGCACACAGCCTATGGCAAGTGAAAGCTTAGCACAGAGGAGGAGAGGTGGAGCGCAAAGCCTGAGGGGGCAAGAGGTGAGGCATGAGAGGAGGATCCAGAAGCAGGGACGTCTGGGGTTATCTGAACCCCCCAGGGCAGAAGCTGGAAAGAAACAGCTCCAGGATTTGGACGCAGATACCCGGCCCTAGAATCGCCTGCCTCTCTACTGAAGAACAAGTGAGAAATTTTAGGCAAACTTGGCAGAATTTTCCTTGTCCAGGAAAAGATTTATCAACTTAGTTATTATTCTAATTTCCAAACAGTAAAATAAGACAAACTGGAGGGATAATATACATGAAGATGACATGGTTGATATCCCTATTCAAAATCATATTTCTATAAATCAGTAAGAAAAATACAAACACTCAAAGAAAATGTGGATAAGTGGTCAATACTGGAAGTAAAAATGGCCAGAAAATATGAACTATGTCTAATCAAAGAGAGAGAGCTTAGAACCTATGAGAACAAAATGGGGAAGGTCAAGCCTTTGTAGTTCTGGGGGAGCTCAAACTCTGGGCTGTCTTTTTGCAGCTTGGGAGGGGAACATGGTCACCACCAGGGGTTCTTCAAGGAAAAGCCTACTGCCTCAGCCCTGAGACCACCAGGGGAGCCTTGCTGATACTCCCATGGAGGCGGACCATTTAAAGAAGCTAATCCATTCTTGATCTCAGGGCACAGATATTCAGCACAGTATTGTTTATAGGAAAAATAAAGGAGATGGCTTAAAGTTCAAAAGTAGGAGATTGGGGGCTCAGTCCTTAAGCCTTCAGCTCAGGGCATGATCCCAGAGTCCTGGGATCGAACCCCTCATCAGGCTCCTCCATGGGAGCCTGCTTCTTCCTCTCCCACTCCCCCTGCTTGTGTTCTCCCTCTCTCGCTGGCTGTCTCTCTGTCAAATAAATAAATAAATAAATAATCTAAAAAAAAAAAAGGAATACACATATAGATCAATGAAACTGAATTGAGTCCAGAAATAAACCCACGTGTATCTGGACAACTGATTTTCAACAAAGGTACCAAGGAGTGCAATTGAGCAGAAAAGTTAAAAAAAAAAATAATTGGGGCGCCTGGGTGGCTTAGTTGGTTAAGTGCCCAACTCTTGATTTCGGCTCAGTTCATGCTCTCAGGGTCACGAGACCCACACTAGGCATCAAGACTGGTTAGGGTTCTCTCTCTCCCTCTGCCTCTTCCCTCTCTCTCTTAAAAAAAAAAAAAGTGCGAAAATATTGGACATTCCCATGGAAAAAAGTGAAGCTTTGTGCTGACAACATACACTGAAATTAACTTAAAATCATTTTAAATCTAAAGTTAAAGCTAAAACTACAGAACTTACAGAAGAAACCAAACTCTTCATCCCTCAGGTTAGACAAAGGTTCCTTTGCAAAGAAAGTAACTTTACAACCTTAAAAAATATTCATAGACTGGTCTACACCAAAATTACAGCTTCTGCTTTGAAAAATATCATTAAGAAGATGAAAGGCTGGAGGAAATATAAAATAGCACAACCACATGGGAGAACTACTTGTCAGTTTTGTATAAAATTTACACGTGCCTACCATATAACACAGCAATTTCACTCCTGAGTATTTATCCAAAATAAATATTATATGTCTCCCCCTCCAAAAAAATGTATATAAATGTACAGAACAGCTTTGTTAATAATATCAAAAAACTAGAAACACCCAAATGTCCATCAGAGGTAAGTACATAAACAAATGCATATAGATATACTCAGTAATAAAAGGAACGAAGTACTGACACATGCAACATGAATGGCTCTCCGAAACTGAATGCCCAGTGTCAAAAAAGACATCAAATACAGGAGACTACTTACTGTATGATTCCATTTAGATGAAATTTAAAATCTGGCAAAACAAATCTAGAATAATAAAAATTAGAGCAGTGGTTGCACGGGGCCCGGGTTGGAAAACGGATTAAATGCAGAGGAATACAAAGGAACTCTGTAGGGTGATAGAAATATTTCATATCTTGATTGTGCTGATGGTTACATGGGTGTAAACATTCGTTAAAACTCATCAAATTGTACATTGTAAATGAACGCATTTTATTGCATAAAGTTGATTCTAAAAAGAAAACAGAAAAATATCTTGCCTAATGAACTGACATATTCATAGTGCAATTTGTATGGTGTAATCTACATTTTGTAAAAAGGAAAAAAATCTGTATCAGTGTGTATATATGCATGGCCCCCCCAAACAGTTTGCAGGGATTAAAAAGGGAATGACATTTTCTTCTCCAGATAATTTTTCATAAAATATAAATTAACGTGTCATTTGTATAATTACAAAAAATTGTATTTTTAAACTCTACCAAGAATGAAGGATGAAGGAAAATAGGGAAATCTAGAAATCTGGTCACCAATGAGAGCCCTAGTCCAGTTTCTCCACCCCAATACAAAGAAATGTTTATGCCCCCTGTGGCAAAAATCCTATATTCAGGAACTTTTAATAAATATACTTGAAGAAAGTTTGCAAAGACACATTTAAGATGATGTTAACTTTTTATAGCAAAACCTAGTATACATATAAATGACTGTTTTTGGGGATGAGTTAAATTAAACATGGCTCATCTCTATAAGGTTTTTTGTTTGTTTTTGTTTCTATTTTCCATTTTAATTTTACTTTCTGTAGAATGCAAATATTATTTCCAGTTTTACTGAGAAATAATTGACATACATCACTGTATAAGTTTAAGGTGTACAGGATGATGTTTTGATTTACATATACTATGAAATGATTACTAAAATAGGTTTAGTTAACACCCATCATCTCATAGAGATACAATAATAAGAAAAGAAATTCCCCCATATGATGAGAACTTCTAGGATCTACACTCATCGCACAGCAACTTTTCTGTATAGCATACAGCAGGGTTAGCTGTAGTCATCATGTCGTACGTTACATCCCCAGCACTATTTATCTTGTAACTGGAGATAGTACCTTGGACCACCTTCCTCTCTTTCCCCCTCCCCCACCCCCACCTCTGCTAATCACAAATCTGATCTCTTTTTCTAACAGTTTTGTCGGTTTTTATTTATTTATTTTTTAAGATTCCATGGTGAGATTATACAGTATCTGTCTGCCTCTGTCTGGCTTATTTCACTTAGCACAATGACCTCAAGGTACACTGTTGCTGCAAATGGTAGGATTTCCTCTTTTTTTAAGGTTGACTACTATCCCATTGTATATATACCACAATTTCTTTATCCATTCAGCCATCGATGGATGACACTTAGGTTCTTCCTATGTCATGGCTATTGTAAATAATGCTGCAATCAACATAGGAGCACAGATGTCTTTTTGAGTTAGTGTTTCATTTCTTTGGATATATTCCCTAAAGTGGAATTGCAGGATCATATGGTAATTCTACTTCTAATTTTTTTAGAAGACTCTATACTGTTTTCTAGAATGGCTGTACCAATTTACAATCCCACCAAGAGAGCATAAGGATTCCCATGTCTCCATATCCATGCCAGCATTTGTTATCTCTTCTCTTTTTGATAATGGCTATTCTAAACAGGAGTGAGGTGGGATCTCATTGTGGTTTTGATTTGCATTTCCCTAATGACTAGTCATGTCCAGCATCTTTTCAGGTACCTCTTGGCCATTCATAAATCACCTTTCAAAAAAAAAAATTAAAGGTCGTGTTTGGGATCTTTGCCTATTTTTTAACTGGATTGTTTGTTTTGGGTTTTTTTTTTTGCTGTTGATTTGTATGAGTTCTTTATATATTTTGGATATTAACCCCTGATCAAATTTATGGTTTACGAATATTTTTTCCCTTTTCATAGGTTGTCTGTTCACTTTGTTGATGGTTTCTTTTGCTGAGCAGAAACTTTTTAGTTTGATGTAGTTCCACTTGTTCTTTATTATTATTATTATTTTGTTGCTTGTACAGTTTGCTTTTTTTTATGAGAAAAAATGAAAGAAAGAGAGACGAAGGAAGATAAGAAGGAAGGAAGGATGGGTGGGCAGAGGCAGGAAGGGAGGAACTGCTGACAGGAAAGATTTAAAAAATAAAACTGGCAAATATGTAACATATTACTGAGATTCAGAGAGAACCACTGAAAATCATAATACCAACACTGGATTTATTTTTAAAGTCTTTTAATCGGTTGTTTCCCACAGAGGAACACAAATGATTACAAAATGTGGTAGGAGAAGCACCTGGGTGGTTCAGTTGGTTAAGTGTTTGCCTTCCGCTGAGGTCATGATCCCCAGGTCCTGGGATGGAGCCCCGAGTCTGGCTCCCAGCTCAGTGGGGAGTCTGCTTCTCCCTTTCACTCTGCCCTGCCCCCCATTCATGCTCTCTCTTGCATTCTTTCTCTCTAGAGTACATAAATATTTTTTAAAATGTGATGGGATCCATAACACTAAAGTGAAATTAATATTATGTGAGTGAGAGTTTATAACTAGGATAATGAAAAAAAAATATTTCTTCTCTTCTGTAAGCTATGATTCTTTCTGAAAAAAAAAATGAACATTAAGAAAGGTAGATAAAATCAATTAATGAACTACAGTCAAGCAAATTTTGATTACAATGGATTAAACCATCCTGTGTGATACGAAGTTTCATTGCTCATAATGTAAAATTCATAAGGAATGCAAAAGTATTAGTAGATATCTTTTGTTCAAAATTACATACAATGTATACAAAAGGGTCACTGATGTTTGAAAGCCTTAAAAATTAATTCTTGGAAAAGGTCCATTTCCCAATGGCATACATTGTGCAATAGATGGAGCCCAGGCTATGGTTGACAGGCAATTTATGTATATGAACAACTTTTTAAAAAGTAGCAACAGATGTTTAAGCAATTCATTGCATCATGCATAGCAACAACTGGTCTCCAAGAATCTTTGTGAAAGGGTCCACAAAATAATGAATATTATTAGTGCTAGTAATGAAATTAAGAATGATTCTGTGAGTAATGATAATAAACTATGTAGATACTGAAGAATAATTTAAGTATTGTATTCTGCATATGGAATTAAGGAGCTCTCCAAAAGACATTTTTTTAAAAGACATTTTTAATGAATTTTTGTAACAAATCTGTTACTATTGTAGGTTTTTATTCCATCGGTTAAAGTTTTAAAATCAAATTTGTAGTATTATGAAATAACGTGACATATCTTCAAGATATGTCAAAAAGTTAAATGACACTGTTCTAGGACTAAAGGGAAATGAGATTTATTTCATTAATATGAAAGTTAATTATCATTAGTTTTCTCAGCGAGTTTACATTATATATAAATAGTGCCACTCTCTGAGAATTGACACAGTTTCTATAAATTCAACAGTATAAAAAAAACACACTAATCATTTGATATGAATTTACACTGCACTATCAGATTAGACAATTTGTGTTTCAAAATAGATGTGGAACATGTTAGTACTATTTATTGGAGAGATAACTGAGCTAAAAAATGACTGGCCAAGCGTGAATTAGTCAATTCAATCATGATAGCATGTACTTGACCAATGGCACAATTTTTGGCAACTACTCAACCTCTCTATAGCTCAGTCTTTTCATTTGAAAAATGGAAATGGTACTAATGCATAATTTAGAAGTTTCTTTTGAAAATTATTTAATACATGTAAAGCACTTGGAACTGTTTCAAGCACACAGTGAATGCTTAAGAAATGTAATATCTTTTTACAAATATATTATAAGGCACTTGGTTATTTAATTTTTAATTGCAGGATAGTTGACTATAGTTACCTTTTAAGGTATATCAAGTATACCTTAAAAGAATTCTATGGATTCCATAATTATATACATTATGAAATGCTCACCATGATAACTGTAATTATGAAGTACTTTAAATGATAGCATTATAAGGCACATTAAGGACAACTGTCATTGATTCACACCATTGCTTTCTGGGAGATATGAACTGGAAAGCTGATTCAATCTAATATTACCTCGGCCACATCAATCCATAAACTCATCTAAGAACGACAACAAGTCCAAGAATTCTGTGGGTTCCTCTGAGAAGTATAATCTGTCTCTCTTTCTGAAACTTTGTGGGTTTTTGGTCACATGACTAAAAACACATGTTCTGGTGATTCCTTTCTTACCCTGTCAGCCAGTTCATTTTCCATAGGAGTGCTTTATCATGTGTGTACCCTGAATTCACTCTCCTAACTTCATGTTTCTCAGTCCCACATGGCATAAGTCGTCCACAACACTCCCCCTCCCCATGAGAAAATACATACAGGCACAAAATTTATAATCACCAAGGTTAATGAGACTATATATATATATATATATATTTTTTTTTTTTTTTTTTTTTTGGTGGAGCCTACTTGAGAGGAAATTTCCATTAAGCACATTGCCTCTCATTCCCAGTGCTTCTTGGACATCATTAAATGCAGATTCAGAGAGCACCTGAGTTCTGCCACTCCACAAGGAGCAGTAAAAGATAGCATTTCAGCAGACAGACTGGGGAGTATTTGCTTTCAGCTTTCAGATGTGAGTTCTGCTGCTGCTGATACTTGGTTTGAATCCTAAACATTTTAACATGGGATTCTTTGTTTGAGGTCAGTTTAGAGTCAGTCTGGATCAACAGAAATATTACAGGCAGGTTTCTCCCAAGTATACCTTAAAAGATAACATTCAGTGGGAAATACAGAATAAGCAGAAGAAAGAAAGAATAAGTAATAGAATTATAATTTTGACTGTGTCCACTACTTATGAGGCAACATGTAAAAAGTCTCTTAAAGGCTTCTAGTTTCATTATTTGATTTTTTAAAAAAAATGACTACTGTAAATATATACTACTGTAATTTAAAATAAGCTCAGAACTGGTTGTTATTATTATCACTGTTTTAGTTAATATTGTTTATCTTGGATCTATGCTCTTTACTGCTGCTTACTCAGATACTCAGCAATCTTATACCTTGAAGATTTCAATTACTATCAATGTAGTTGAGAATTGCAAGGCAATGGTTTCAGTCTAACCTATGCTCCTAGCGTCTAGATCTATAAATCCAACAACCTCTTGGGCATTTTCACTTTTATTTCCTACAGACAACTGAAACTCAACAAGTTACCAACTGAATTCATCAGTAGGAGTCAGCTTCACAAAGTATCCCATGTTAAAATGTCCAGCCTTTAGGGGTGCCTGGGTGACTCAGTCTGTTAAGCAGCCTACTCAGTTTCTGCTCAGGTCATGATCTCATGATGAGCCCCTTGTTGGGCTCTGCACTTGGTATGGTGTCAGCTTCTCTCTTTCTCCCTCTCCCTCTGCCCCTCTGCAGGCTCTCAATCTCTAAAATAAATAAGTCTTAAGAAAACTCTATAAAAAATGTTCAGGCTTTAAACTAAATATCCGTAAAAGCAGAATTCACATCTAATAGCTGAGAGCAAATGCTCAAGCCCGCCAAATATGGGACAACTTGAGCATCAAAATAATTAAAGATGGCAATGAATTATAAACCACTGAAAAAGAGGAATCTATAGGTCCTTAGCTACAGTAGGTAGAAAGTAAATCAAATGCATGGGGGAGAAGGAGGCTTCTTCGTGTACAGTGCCAACTGATAAATGTGGAGCGAGCACTGGAGTTGGAAAAGTACTTTGTAAGCAACATAGTAAAGATTGGCTCATGCAAAAATCATCAATGGATGATAAATTATGGGGGAGAGAAACTTTAATGAAGAGCATATGTTTATTTGTATGTCCTGGAGTGTCTCATCATAAAGTGCTTATAATTGCAAAGAGGAAAGAGTAACTATCCTTGGGGAAAACAAGACAATGCCTTGATGAGGTGATCAAAATAAACACCCTCCTTGAGAGGTAGGTGGACATCATTTGCCTCTGAATGTAATATCCTGGGAAGGACACGACATCACTTATGTGATGCTGTAACCTGGGTTGCATAACCTGAATCTAATCAGGACAAAATGTCAGGCAGTCCTGCATGGAAGATATTCTCTTATAAAAAGGAGCAGAGGAGGCTACATTCGAAAGAAAGAAAGAAAGAAAGAAAGAAAGAAAGAAAGAAAGAAAGAAAGAAAGAAAGAAAGAAAGAAAGAAAGAAAGAAGGCAACGACGACGAGAATGACAGTCTGAGGAACTATTTTGGATGAAAGGAGACTAAAGAGATATATAATGAAATGCAATACATGATCCTGGAATGGATCCAGTTCTAGAGGGAAAAAAAGTGTTATACAGGAATTTATTGGATCAATTGAAAAAAATTGGAATATGATGGTACACTGAAATGTTGTATCAATGTAAAACTCCTAAATGGAAAACTGCAGTGTGATTATGTAAAGGGATGTACTTGTTCTTAAAAATATACATACTGATATATTCAGAGATAAAAAATGTATGATGTGAACAACTTACTCTTAAATGGTTAAGGAATAGCTGTATGTATCTATACCTCTATCTATCAGTTGATTATCTATCTGCATCTATATACAAAGAGCAAGAGAATAAAAGGTCTAAGAGAGTCTTGGTGTCATTTTTGCAATTTTTTATTAAGGATGAAATTACTTCCACATAATCTTTTTCATAAAAAACCTGAATTCATTCTCCTTCCTCCAATACTTTCCTGCCCCCATATTTCAATGAATGACACCACCAGACACTGACTGACCACACAGAAACAGTGGTGCTATCTTTAAATCCTCCTTCTTTCATGTCTGTTTTAATCAACCACAAGTCATGGTGATTGTACTTCATAATTATTTCTTGAATTTGTGCATTTCTTTCCCTCTCACTGCATTTATCAAGATGAAAGCAAACTGTTCCCACCTCAAGTAAGATAATTCTTGAGGATGATCATTTCCCTTGGACTACTACAAGTTAATAATGATGCTAACCCCTGACTCCAGTCTTGACCGCCACCATTTCTTCTCCACGCTGCAAGCAGCAATCTAAAGCGACATTCTGAAGTAAAGTTCTGATTGCCTTACAACATTTTAAATCCTCCCAATTGCCCTTAGAATGAAGTCCACCTTTTTGACACTTACCTCCCTACATTTGCAGCCCTTCCATCTCTTGTCTACGTCCACCACAGTGACTATTAATGTCATCTTTCTGGCTTCTAGGACTTTGTCAATGCAGTTTGCTCTAGAGAACTCTGCTCTCCTTTTTTCCTTGCCATATCCAACTCGTCTTTTAGGTCCCAGTTTAAACATCAATTCCTTTAGGATATCTTCCCATCCCACCCTAAAACTGTGAGGTGCTTCTGCTTTGTCTTCCCTTTTCTCCTGCATTTCCCCTCTCCTTGCACTTAACACCTGTCATTGCAACTGCTTGCCCAGTTTATGCTGTCCCATTTCCTTGAACAACATTACATTCCCAAATCAAGTTTAGAGCCTGACACGAAAGACTATTTTCTATAATGAATGAATGACAGTGAGGATATATTAGGTTTATATATTTTTTTAAGATTTATGTATTTATTTGAGAAAGAGAGAGAGCATGTGCATGCATGCCAGTGCGGGAGAGGCAGAGCGTGATGGAGAGAATCTCAAGCAGACTTCCCACCGAGCAGAGCCCAACAAGGGGTGCCATCTCATGATCCTGAGATTACAACCTGAGCCGAAACCAAGAGTCGGGTGCTTCATGAACTGAGCCACCCAGGCACCCGAAGGTTTATATATATTTTTAATAAAACAGCTAAAGAATCAAGGTCTTAATAACATTATATTTTCCCTAGTTTGGTTTATTCTTAGATAGAGTATGTAAAATATATAACCTACAAAATACGTGTTAATGGACTGCTTATGTTACCAGCAAGACTTCCAGTCAACAATAGTCTATTAGCAGTTAAGACTTTGGAGAGTCAAAAGTTAGGAGTGGATTTTTGACTGTGTGTGGGCCAGTTCCCCTAACCTCTTCATTGTTCAAGGGGTTAATTGTACTAGGGAATTAATTGGACAGAATGTGTACTATATTCTGAGATACAAGAAAGATTAAAGACAGAAAATATGGAGTAGGTTTTTTGTTTGTTATATTAGTTACACTGGCCATTCTATGTCTAGTATTACCCTTTGCATGGAATTAAAAAAATATTGAAATTATATATTCTCAACAAGGGTTATTTTCTGGGGTCATTACTGGATGTTTAGATGGTGGTAATCAGGTAGTGGGGCTGAGAGAGTTTCTGATGCAATGGTAGACAGTAATGGTGGTTGTGAGATGGGGGTGTGGGTGAAAAAGGACAGTGAATGGTGATGATCGTGATGAAGCCACTAGTACTAATGATGTTGACAAAGACAGACGTGGCTGGCCTGGGGATCAGATTGGGATGCAATCCACATTTAGCCACAGATTATCATCTTGGAGAAGTTGTTTAAATTTTCTGATTATTTATAAGATGAGGGTAATACTGATTACTATGAGGTTGAAGTAAAAATTTAATGAGGATTTTTTTTAGTGATTAACTGGACACATTTAGGCATTTAAGAAATGGTTATTTTTTATTATTTTACTCTTACTAATCCCTGTGCCCTTCATCCTTATCTTCAGACTTCATCAGATCTCAACTATCTCTGACAGTTTAAATTCTTTGGTCAGTTCAAATCTTTCTTCACCCAAATATTCCAAAGCTCTTTTTGATATGTAATAATCATTGTTTTTATAAGACTCCACTTTATACATATCTTATGTCATCCAAGAAGCAGTGGAAGACCTCTTCTTTTTATTTATTCCTGATGACTAAGAATCAGTTTCCCCTCACCCTTTGCAGCATGTAGTAGTCAGGACTCTTGGGACCACGAATGGTAACAGCTTGACTTAATTTTATCTGGCAAAATACATGTACATAACACACACACACACACACACACACACACACACGTAAATAAATAAATAAATTCATTTGTCTACTTAACTAGCAATCAGGAAGTATCACAACTATATTCAAAAATTTAAATGCATTTAAATACTCCAACCAACTCTTACCAACTATAGGAAAACTTCACATAGGTAGATAAGGTAGCCTTATAATTAAACCCTGATTAAACCCTGATGCCTATATTTGGCAAAAAATTGACATGTTTCATTAAATTTCACTCTCCAATTCTTTTATAACAATGGAATTTTTAAGTAATTAAGTAGTTATTAATGTAATGGTACTCTAAGCAGCTTCCTTTGAAGATAGGTGTGGCCATGCAAGTTATAGCTAATATGATCTGAGCAGCAGTGACATATACACCTTTCAATATGCCTTTGAAAGAAGGAGATGTCCTCCCCACCTTATTCTCTCTCTTTTCACTGGCCATAATGCAAACATAAGGGGGAAGCTGGAGCAGTCATCTTGGACCATTGCAGGATAACAACACAGAATGAGCTTGGGCCTCGAATGACTTGGTTGAGGACAGCTAACCATACAGATTAGACTTTTACATGATAGCTTAATAAACTTCTATTTTGTTTAAGCTAATGCCAACTTGAAGTCTTTGTAACATCAGCTGAATTACAGTCTAACAAATACAGTACCCTTCAAGCATTATTATCCAAAGGGGTAAGAACCTTCTTCTGCTCCAAAATAAGGACTCTTGAAGAAATACATTGATTAGCCTACCTTGGGCCATATGCCTACCTCTGACTCAACTGACATTAGTAAGAGAGTAGAAAAATATGGTCTAGGTCACACACCCATTCCTGTGACCAGGAGGTGGTATTATGTGTGTGATTACAAAGAGTGTGACAATAGGATTGACAGTCCCAACAAAATCATATTCAACGGGAGCGAGCAGCCATTTCTGAAAAGAAGAATAGTGCTACCCAGGCAAACAATAATAGATGTTCTCTAGAGACCAGAAAACGTAAGTGAAAAACTTTAACAGTAAAGTATATTTTCCTATATTTGAAAACACATGAGGAGAAACAACAACAAACAAACAAAGCTTTTCTGACTGGGCAAAGTATCCACCTTCTGAGTCTTACCAAAATCAAGAATAAAACAGGTCTTAAAACATCTCAGGATGACATTAAGCAATGCCTTCCCCTCTCGAATTGCCTTTCTCTTCATCTTAGAGGCTCGGTGAAAGTAAGCAAGGCTTCTAATCAGTGGTTTATCAATCTGCTTTTTGACTTTTATTCCTTTCCAAATAGCTGGTCCTGTTTTAGCAGGAGATTTTAAAGATCATGGACTTTGAATGGGAGATGAAGGGTCTAAATCCTCTCTAAGTTTTATTCTCTTGATGATTACAACTATGAGTACCTTGTGCACAGAAGAAGGGATTTATGCCCAGCACACATAAAAGGACCTAAGGCTCTCCATGACTCCCACATACTCTTTCACAAACTGCCCCAATATCACATGCTGGATTTGGCGTAAAAGAATATTCTTCACATAACTTATTTGTAGACTTAGCTATAGTTCTGCATCTTACTCTTTTCTGTTTCTTCCTAAGGACTGACCTCTGATTGATTTATCATTATCTCTCTACTTTCCTTTCTGTCTTCACTCATAAAGCCATGTTTCCTGGATACTCTTAAGGATGGTTTTATTTTTGCTTTTGAGTAGCAAGTTCATGGTCTACATAGAGTAAAACCTTTGGGGATTCCAATTATCTCCCAGAACTCTCTACAAGTAAACTGCTCCTGTAAGATCCTCCCCACGTCAAGCCACCCATTATCATGTCTTGGTCTTGTGGTCATAGCCCATTTAACATCATCATGTTCAAGAGGGAAAGGGGAGATAAACATTGAATCGAATCTGTCATTTGAAATTCATTTGGTTTCTGATTCACTCACTAAGTTGTGCCACTCCAAAAAGATACAGATGTTATTTGTCAGAGCCATTTAATGACTAAGAAGCCTTTCGATTCTTCAGTTAAATTTCCCAGAAGAATCTCCTGAAGAACAGGAAATGATTCCTTTGCCAATAGTAAACGAAGTTGAATAGAAAAAAGCTTGAAACTGTCTCTAAACTTTGAACTTACATTTTCTGAGTGGGTTCCATACTTGGCAAAAGATTCTCCAAATTCTATTTCTTACATATTGCTTGTCTAGTTAGCTATCAGGATACATATTCTGATACATGGATAACATGCTCACTTTCATTTTTTTCTCACCTAGGGTCTTTACTCACAAGAAAGCTAAATTTCTGTCTGCAAGTAAGCATGGGTAGTATCATCTTCTAGCAATTTCCAGCTTTTCCTTTATCTTAAGAGCTGGAAGTCACTTGATTGATTTTGATATGCTTCCCTTTAGCAACTAAGACAAGAAAACCAATTCTATTTGCAAGTAGGTTCCGTGATGATTCCTTTTGGGTAAATAATCATTATTATTATTTTTAAAATATATGATAGGGTACCTATTCCAAATCTGGCAATAAGAAATCTCTTAATTCCTAAAATGTGATTGTTTTCTATAATGACAACTGAAGAGCTTTGAGAAATGTTCAAAACGACCCAAACCCATTGCTAAGATCAAAGAAATACAACAAGGATCAAAGGACAGATTTCTAATTTCAGATTGATATTTTTCCTAAGTATGGGGCTAACACAAATTACAATTAACATTGCCAATTTTAATTTTATCTTTAATTTTTATTTTATTTTATTTATTTATTTATTTATTTATTTATTTTAAAGATTTTATTTATTTATTTGACAGAGAGAGAGGCAGCCAGTGAGAGAAGGGACACAAGCAGGGGGAGTGGGAGAGGAAGAGGCAGGCTCCCAGCGGAGGAGCCCAACATGGGACTCAATTCCAGGACTCCGGGATCACGCCCTGGGCCGAAGGCAGACGCTTAACGACTAAGCTACCCAGGTGCCCCTAATTTTTATTTTAATCTTTAAATTTCTCATCATTTAAAAGCTTATAAGTGTGGGGGTGCCTAGGTGGCTCAGTCAGTTAAGCATCTGTCTTCTGCTCAGTTCATGATCCCAGGATCCTGGGATCGAGCCCACAGTTGGGTTCCCTGCTCAGCAGGGAGTCTGCTTCTCCCTCACTTTCTGCCCCTCAACCTGCTTGTGCTCTCTCTCTCTCAAATAAATAAATACAATATTTTTTTTAAAACTTCAAGGAAATATAAAAAATTAAAACTTATAAGTGTGTCCTGGCTACAAAATTTCATGTTGACTTTAATTCTAACTTTGGAGTTCAGACTAAATACCAATGATTCTTCTTGTTCTTTGATTTGTTCATTTATTCATTCACTTGACAGAAATAAAATTTTTAGTTACCTATATATCCAAAGGTAAGCTGCATACTGAAAAATTTATGGAAGTTTGGGAATAGGTGGATGGCCGGTCTAGTCTCAGAACTTTAGTAGGAAAATGAGCAGTAATCATAACCCGGAAAAAAATGTTATAACCACTTAATACTTACTAGAATGTCTGTAGTGCACAGAATTAGAATAAGATTTATTGTATATGTTAAGATAAATTAGAATTTTTGCTTAATTTGTAAATTCAACTCTACAAGGTGTTAGTCAACCGAAAATCAAGACTCCTAAATTTCATTCTTTCAAACTCTCTCTCCCAACTTGCCTCACACTCCCACCCCAGGAAAATGAAAAATCCAACAAACATGAAATAAGAAATAGTGAATTCTGAAGCACCAAATAGGATAGAAAGTCTACATTGTCATGAACAGAAATTATGGACTTCTTCCTGAGGTAGGATAGAAAAAGAAGTGTTTTTTAAAAGACTAGAAAGTGAAAGGTTTACAGTTTTTTCCATTAGTATGAGAAACAGGAGTTTGTAGAAAGAACTAGTAGGATCAACATCCTGAGAAAAAATCTCAATGCAGAACAAGAGTCAGACAGAGGGCCAACATAGAAGTAATAGCCTTCTTTAAAGTAGAGCTTTGCACATACTATCTTGAGCTCTGGATTTGTGTTATTTCTAGAGACAGTGTGTAAAATCTATTATAGTTATCTATGCATGAAATAAAAGACTGCTCATTCACTGTGGCTTATCAAAATAGGATTAGGAAATGTTATACTTAACAATACAAATGATCCAAAACAGACCCCTTTCACATAATTTAGTGTCTATTATAAAGAGCCAGACTTTAGTCTCCTACCCAAGGCTTATGATTAGCATGAGATTTGAAGAAAAGTTTTAAAGAACCATAGGTATAAGAATATTTATCAAACTGAAATGTGTCCCAATATACTCCATGCTTAATATTCATAGCTATCAGATATTTCATCACTATGACACTCTTGATTAAAAATTTTTGCTGGCTGATACTGTGCATGTTCTGGAGAGCTGACAAATTTTCCAAACCTATTTATAAGGTTGACAAAAGGACCCTTGGACTTTCATACTACAAATATCTCTCTAAATAACTACGTAGTACAAGAAATTTTAAAAGTTCACTCTACCCTCTTGAGAGAGAAATTATTTGAAAATGTTTTATCATAACTGGCTCTAGCAGCTCAGTTAAGCTCATATAACTAACTGGTAGTAAATATCTATCATAACTTTGCTCTAAACCCCCAAGTTTTAGTGAGCTTCATAAAACTCAGTTGTGTACAATTAATATTTTAACTTGTGGACAGAGAACTTGTTTTGAGTTTATAGAAAATTAGAATTATTTGTGAACGCCATACTTCACCAATCAGATGGGCCCTTTGGGAGATAATTAGGTCATGAGGGTCATGAATGGAATTAGTATACTTATAAAAGAGACCCAAGAGAGTTCTCTCACTTCTTTTACCATGTGAGGAAGGTAGACAGAAGATGCCATCTATGAACCAGGAATCACGCTCTCACCAGACACCAAATCTGCCAGCACCTTGATCTTGGACTTCCCTATCTCCAGAACTCTGAGAAATAAATTTCTGTTGTTTATAAGTAACCCAGTCTATGTTATTTTGTTGTAACAGCCTGAAATGACTAAGACAAATACTTTTAAAAGGAAGCAAAACTAGTACCATATTTAATGGGAAAAAATTGCATGCATTTCCCTTAAGACCAGGAATAAGGCAAGAATGGACAAGAAAGAAAGAGAAAGAAAGGAGAGAGAGAGGGAGAGAGAGAGGGAGAGAGAGAGGAAGGAAGGAAGGAAGGAAGGAAGGAAGGAAGGAAGAAAGAAAGAAAGAAAGAAAGGAAGAAAGAAAGAAAGAAAGAAAGAAAACTCTCCTGTAAATATTAAGTGAATATAGAAAGGTTTTAGGATCAAAAAGCCAATTGTTTTCCTATATATCAGCAAATAAGAATTTGAATTTAAAAAAACAATACCATTTACACTAGCACCAAAAAATACTTGTGCATACACCTAACAACAACAACAAAAAATATACAGGATCCATTTATAGAAAATGACAAAAATCTAATGAAAGAAATTATAAGTCAATGGAAATATATTCTGTGTTCATGAATTAGAAGAATCTATATTGTTAAGATGTCAATTCTTCACAATTTGATCTATAGATTCAACATGATCCCAATAAAAATCCCAACATGCTATTTTGTACACACTGACAAAATGATTGTAAAGTTTGTACTGAAAAACGAAAGACCTAAACAGCCAACATAATACTGAAGAAGAAGAAAACTGGAGAACTGACAGTATCTGACTTCAAGATTTATTATAAAGTGACAGTATATCAAGATAGCATGGTATTGGCAAAAGAGTAGACACAGATCAATAGAACAGAATAGAGAACACAGAAACAGACTCTAACAAATATCGTCTAGTGATCTTTGACAAAAAAACAAGGGCAATTCAATGGACAAAGGATAATCTTTTCGACAAAGGATAATCTTTTCAACAAATGATATTGGAAAAATTAGATGTCCATATGCAAAAAAATTCAATAGACTATAAATTTAACAGACTTCCCACTTTTCCTAAAAGTTAACTCAGCATGAATAATATAACTAAATATAAAATGTGATACTATAAAACTTCTAGAAGGAAACATAGGAGAAAATATAAGTGACCTTGGATTTGGCAGAGTTTTGCATACAACACCAAAAGCATAGTATGTGGGGGAAGAAACCTCACAAGCTGGACTTCATTAAAATTAGAAATTTCTGTCTGTGAAGACACTGTTAAAAAATTGAAAGGACAAGCCACAGACTGAGAAAAGAAACCTTTGCAAAATACATATTGCATAAGGACTTTTATCCAAAATATATAAAGAACTTTTCAAACTCAACAATAAGAACACAACCCAATGAAAAAATGAGCAAAATATCTCAACAGACGTGTCACCAAAGAAGATAGACAGATGGAAAATAAGCATATGAAAAGAGACTCAATACCATTTGTCATTAGAAAGTTGCAAATTAAGGGGCACCTGGCTGGCTCAGCTGGCAGAGCATGTGATTCTTGGTTTCAGAGTCATGAGTTCAAGCCTCATGTTGGGTGTAGATATTACTTAAAATCTCTTGAAAAAAAAAAAAGAAAGAAAATTGCAAATTAAAACAACAATGAGATACCATTATATACCTACTAGAATGGCTAAAATTCAAAAAACTGACAATAACAATCGCTGGTAAAGATTTGGAGGAACAGGAATTCTCATTCATTGCTGGTGGGAATGCAAATTGTACAGCCATTTTGGAAGATAATTTAGCAATTTCTCACAAAGCTAAATCCAACTGATTTGAAAAATTACATCAACATATAAATCTGCATGTGAATGTTTATAGTAGCTTTATTCATAATTGTCAAAACTTGGAAGCAGCCAGGATGTCCTTCACTGGTGAATGCATAAACAAAACATGATACATTCATGCAATGATTTATTATTCAGTGATAAAGAGAAATGAGCTACAAAGCCAAGAAAAACATGAACAAATCTTAAATGCATATTGCTAGTGAAAGATATCAGTCTGAAAAGACATTTAATTAAATGACAACCTGGAAAAGGTAAAGCTATAGAAACAATAAACTAGCTTTTGAAGAAGAAGGGAGGAAGGTCAAACTTGTAAAGCACAGGGGGTATCTTAGGCCAGTGAAACTATTTTGTGTAATTCTCTAATTTTGGATACATGACATTGCATTTGTCAACACCCACAAAACTATATAACACAGGATAAACCAATGTATGAGAAGTAAAAAAAAAAAAAATCATTTAGGCAGCCAGAGGATTCCAGAAAAGAATGCAAAAGGTATCAAAACAATCTCACTATATTATAAATGTCTGAAAGAACCTCACAGAAAGATGGTAGGGGGAAAAGATACTGATCTAAGTAACTTTGGAAATGAGTGGAGTCTGTACGACTAAAGATAAAAAACACTGCAAAATCACTGGACTCTGGTTGATAAAGTTGTTTCCCATGAGAATACGGGTAAAGAATTCTGATACTGCTATTCAGGTATGCTGAAATTGAACAATTAGGTAAATGGGTGGTGGATGGTGGGAGCCAGGTATCTCACTGTTGGAATGGGAGTTCTGAGATGAGGGCAAGGAGGGAGCTGAAATGATCCATGTGCTAATGGATTAGAGTTGGAGGTATCAATACCAACTCTTGTGGAGCTTAACATAAATACAGGGAGTTACATATACAAATATTTATAGATATGTGTAAATACATGGATTAGAATACAGCGTGTATCTCCTTGTTCAGTCAGTACAAAATGCCCAGAATCAATGACACCCAAATAGCAAATACATGTAGCACCCAGACTCTGCTCTAATACCAATAAAATGAACCAGGATTCTTTGGAGAAATGGCTGATTCTAAGACCAGGCAGTAAAATATACAACATAAGCCTGGAGTGTATTATAGCATCAAAAGGTAAAGAAATACTAATTTTTTTTTCACAAACCTTACAATAACAGCTGTGTATCAAGGGTACCAGAGCCAGCTAAAAGAGCCTACGAGGGTCAAAGCTGGAACATTATGAGCAATGAAATAGAGTAGTACTGGATGATAACTCAAAGTATAAAATAAATAACCATGAGTCCATTATGATATAAATGAATTATCAAATAAAGAAAAAATAGGGTAAAAGAGAAATCTCCCGTGCAGAATTCCAAATAATTTGTGTAGGAGCCCCACTCCTTAAGTACGGGCCATTCGTAGGACTTCCTTACAAAGAGTACAGCATGGAAAGTTGGGAGGGGGTTTGGGAGAAGAGTAACTTTACAGTGGAGAAATCTGATATGATGAAAATATCATTTTACATTTGTGGTCTTCCTTCTTAAGACCTATAACCTTAGTCTAATAATGAGAAAAATGTCAAGCAATTTAAATTGAGGGGCATTCTACAAAATACCTGATGAGTACTCCTCAAAATTAGCAAGGTCATCAAAAACAAGGAAAGTCTGAGAAACTATCTCAGGCAAGGGGAGCATGATTAAATATAATGCCATATCCTGGGTGGGATCCCAAAACATAAAAGGACATTAAGCAAAAATAAGGAAATCTGAATGAAGTATGGACTTTTTTTATAATATCAATATTTGTTTATTAATTGTAATAAATATACCATACTAAGATGTAAATAATGGGGGAAGTGGTTATGGGGGTATTTAGGAAATTTCTATATTATCTTTGTAATTTTTTTGTAAATCTAAAATTGTTCTACAAAATAAATTTTATTTAAAAAAGAGAAACTACTTGGAGAGCCTAGGATTGGAAAAGCATAAAGGAACCAAGACCTTACAGTACAGAAGCACTTCACAATTGTAAAAACTATCATTAGCCAGTTATATGTAATACCAAAAGTGAAAATATCTAGTCCAAATGTTTTTAACAAACATCTGCACTTACATTTTAAGATAATTATTCTTTTCAAAATATCTCATTTGCTTATAACCTGAAAATGGGTTTTAAAGTGTTTATATCACATGTACTTTTGAGTGTGAATAATCCTTAAACTCACGGTACAGTGACTTTGTCTTTCTACTATGCTAAGAACTGGTAATGTTAATAAGTACCAGAAATCTAAAATCTAGTTTAATAGTTACGAGCAACAAACCAAACTTGAATACTTGTTCAGAAGAGACCCAGGTTTATAAAATCAAGGGGGAAAAGTTGAAAGCTGGGAGATAGCTGATAAGCCCAGAGAATGGTTTAGTAATAATTTTAAATGATATTATACAGTTTTATGCAGCAGATAATCTATTTTTGTTTTTT
Organism: Ursus maritimus; assembly: GCF_017311325.1. Taxonomy (NCBI): domain Eukaryota; kingdom Metazoa; phylum Chordata; class Mammalia; order Carnivora; family Ursidae; genus Ursus; species Ursus maritimus. Next base: position 3,162,016 of record NW_024423453.1, read on the forward strand.
AAACACAGAAAAAAATAGTGATTTGAAATACAATATAAGTGAAATTATGGAGACTTTTCATATAAGACTGAAAAACATCTTTACACATCTTTGAGATCGTCTAACATAATTGAATGCATGTACTCATTTATTTATTCAAAAACATTTATAGTCAATTGTGGATAAAATAGATTTCCAACAGCCCTAATTTTCCAGCTGAATTACTGAAACAACAACAACAACACACACACAGATACACAATGATGAAAAAAGTCAGTGACCATAAGGCAGGGCAGAAGTCACGATTTTGTTCAGTATCATCATTTAATTTCATGTGATGAGATCAGTTGATATCATTTTCAAAAGACAAAGAAAACTAAATAAAGGGAAGCTGATAAAGGTGGAGGCAGGTGCTTTTGTAATTCATTAGCTATATTTGGGACAGCCTTTGAAGACAGATATGACAAGCATGATTATGACTTTCCTTTGAGGCCGACATTCAATGGCAGATTAGTAACCTGATAAGTTTTCTATATTTATCTCCATAACAGAGATCCATTTTCAAATCAGCCAACACAAACCATGGCTTCTTTTTATGTTATTGCAACACCCTCATAGGACGGGGCCATCTGGACAGATTGGCTGGGGTCTGCTGATTACTCAGGAGATGCCTGTAATGAATAGGTTACCTCTGTGGAACTGCTAGGAGGCAAAGGAACTTTTTCCTGTGTGGCCAGTGTATTGCTTAGAATAACTATTGCTCTTTTAAGGGAGAAGAGTACATTATTTTGTTTGCTGCATGAATCAATGCAAAGTAAAGGAAAACAGAATGGAGCTCAGTTCCTATCTTGTTCTAAGTGGCGAGAAGGGATGGGGTGCGGGTGGGGTGCTGTCTTACAAGCGTATGTGAATGCTCTAAGTCCCACTCCAAGAAAGCACACTCCTATCCCTTGGACTGGATAACATCCAGCTTCTTCAAGCCTGGAAAGAGGAAACGGGCTGGAGAGTGCTCCGTAGAAAGACACAAGTCACTTTTAGAACATGTGAATTCTGCCTTCATCCAAGGTTTCTTCTTTTCAAGAAAAAATAACATATCTTCTACTTTGGAGTTTCAGTCAGGAAATTTTCACTGAGCACGTTTTATATGTCACACTGTTCTGAGAACCAGAGCACAAAGGTTGTCATTTTTGCTCTTTGGAAAGAAAAGCAGAGTTGGAAGAGGCCAACATGGGAAAACATGTTGTGCCCACTTGAAATCCCCATCCCATTTTCAGGTGTAAGATTTCCTCAGCCAAATAGAGAAAGAAAAGCCCATATTCCTGTTATTAACTCGGGGATGGAGGCAGGTCAAGAATGTTTACTGAGCACCTAATGACACTTGACCAGTACTTAACATATGTGCGGGAGAATTTACTAAAATATTTGTATTCCTCCTGCCATTTTTCATGTCCCATTTTCCTGGAATAATTTCTTGCTTTAGGTATATTTATAGGCCATAAAGCAGAAGCTACTTGAAGTCAGTGTTTGCCTATCATTTTGAAAAATTTAAATTTATCGACGTGAACATACCAGGTAACTCCAGAGGCAAGGGGTATGACTGTGGACAAGGAGAGAGAGAGAAGATTCTCAGAGAGTGGAAACGGGAGAATATCTATGACTAACTAGGACCCGATATAGGTGGTAAGGTCTCAGAGAGAAACAGCTGTGCTCTCTGCCCACCAAGGCTGAACTTTAGGGATCATGGTTCCCAGTCTTGCCAAAGATTCACCCCCATTCTCCAATCAGTTAAGAAGCTATGAAGCTGTCACAACTTGAGAGATCACTCAGATCAGAATGACTAGCAGGACGCCCCAAAATCCACTCTGCTCTGGAAGACCATGGTTCAACCCTGGTCAGGGAGCAAGTTGCAGAGTGAAGGGTAAACCCCATTGAAAACTCAAGTTGAAGTCCCTTTGAACTGGGAGTCAAATTTCAACTGATTTAAAGAAAATAAAGAAATGCAGTCATATCTCTTCATAGCTGAATTTGAAGCTTTGCCTTCATACTTACCACTCGCAACTTGTCTTAATTCTCAAAAAACTCATGCCATAAGTACTGCTAGCTCCTTTTATCTCCTGGAAAACTACAATACTTATCTGTGATTTTTGTTTTAGTTCTCAGGTACACAGAGTTAGTTTAATCATAATCCTTACCTCATGACACACTCCTGTAATTGGTCCATACTGGCCATCTTTTTTGTCACTGGCTTATAATTTTTTGGTTATTTTTAATTATATAATAAGCATACATGAAACCACTATTAGTAAAAACTAGGACCTTGACATACACCTCCCTCTTACCTCCCCCAGTCCATCCCTTTGCTTCCCCCCATGCAAGGTAGCCACCGTCTCAAATACTCTTTTATTCATCCATTTTTTCCTTTTTTATATGGTTTTATTTTCTATATTTGTATCCTTAAAATGTTTATTTTTATTTTATTGTTTTTCATGTTATAAAAAGGACATCATGCTATATGTAAATTGTGGGGACTCACTTTTTATACTTAATATTGTATTGTTAATGTTTGATCGACATTCTTGGGTGGGGCTGTAATCTATTCATTTGACAGCTATACAATGTTCTATTGTGTGACTGTACTATCATTAGTCATTCCCCACCCCCAAAAAGGGCATTTGGGTTGCTTCCAGATTTCACTGTCAAAAACAGTGCTGCTAAGACTTTTGTGTGTACATGTCCCCTATTGAACACTGGAGTCTGCACCTCTATTTCCCACTGCTCCAGACCCCAGACCATGCTCTGTGCTACTTTCTAAAGAGGATTTCTAATGCATGCACCTTGGCTGGAATTCAGGGGAGTTCCACAGAACCCACAGAGGACCTGCCTCACAGAGAGGCCGTATGGAAAAGCAATATGACTCCATGACAGGAAAAGGAAAAAGTACCAAAATGGAGAGAAAACAATGGTTACCATAAGTAAAAATAAGCAAGTCAGTCTCCACCCCAACGAAGTCTATGATTGTTCAATGACATGAGTGCTGGATTTGAGATGAAGCAAAATAAGTTAGCAAGTTAGCAGTCTAATAGGCATGTGACTTATGGAGCTCAAAGAATGGGAAGTGAAACAGTCTCAGAGATTAGGGAGTAAGTGTTCGGGGGAGCGCAAGCTTGGAAAAGCCTGGAGAAAGACTACCACAACCAGCCTCTGCAAACTTGGGTCAGTATGCTTACAACCATGTGTTTGCTGGCATGTGGAAGAAGGCAATATGCCCCTATTTGACACCAACCTCAGAATTATACTTGAGCTATTAACAATATTTGTATGGCACAACCATCTAACATTTCAAATATTACCAGGAGAATGGAGATGGGAGAAAAGAATTATAAACCAACTTGGCAGCATTGTGTGAATCTCATTACAGAGCAAAATGCATGTAATTGCTATCACAGATGTGGCAGACATAGACCTGAGACTATGTCACTCTGCAGTACTTTTTTTCAACCTTCTCATTGCCTCAAATTCAGTTCCACTCTTAGGCATAAACTGAAAGACCCTCATGAGGTGGTCCTCGCCCATCACCCAGTTTCCTCTCGTACCCTGTCCTTACAAGATCCAGTCATCTTCCCTACAGAGACTTAATGCTGCTCCCCAGCACTGCCATGATTTGTCAAGCTTTCCTTGTTTATGCTGTTCTTACTGACTGAAATGCCCTTTGCTACCCCATCCACTAACTTCTAAGCATCTCCAAAAGGCACCGCAAGGATTAGTGCCTTCTGGTATCACTTGATCTTTCTTAGTCCTTCTCTCTCTCCCTTCTCTTGCTCCATCTTCCCATCCCCATGTCCAGGCATATGAAACAGACCATCACACTACAAATATACTTCCAGTTTGACCCCTGTCGCGCTTTTCCTCCCATTAGGTTTTGAGTTCCTTTAGGATGAGGGATATAGTCAATGACATCTAGTAGGCACTCAACAGAAGTTGATACGGTAGATGTTGTAAATGCCCTACTTTACTCACCTTAACCTGCTTGGACACCCATTATCTAGCTGCTGAGAATAATTTGGCCTAATATCTTGGCACCTGCAACCTTCTCAGGAAAACTGGCCTTGGCAAATGGGAGCCAACTTGCCAGAAGCTGAGAGAAGGTAGCCAGACTTCTGGGGCTGGCCAATGACTGACTGCTGAAAGGGTACAAAAGCTCTGCCCCTTTCCTCAATGAGGCAAACACTGCCATAAAATTATGTTTCAGAGTCTGGTGCATCAGGCCAAAGCTAGACTTGCCCTGAGACCACAACCTTTCTCCATTCTTCTGTTTCTGTACCCTGCTTCCCGCAGTCCCTTACTGTTTTTTCCTGAAGAGTACATTATAAAGCACATGTACCCAAATCCCTGCTTGAGGCTCTGTTTCTAGGGAATATACCTTGAGACAGCTGGTTTTTTAATTGAATTATGTGGGACTGAGGAACTTGTCCAAGAGAAGCTGGCTGGCATTTGAGTTTAAGTCTCTATTACCAGAAAATCCCTATTTTACTAGACCATTCTATCAAATGTCTCTAATCATTGGAAAGTTGCAAGCAATAATTATATGACATAGAGACATGTATAATATTATCTATAACTTAATATACATAATAATACATAGCTCTGCAGTCTGATTTACCTCAGGAGTCTCAGTTTCTTCATCTGGTAAGTGGGGATCCTCATGGGATTGTCAGGTGGATTAAAAGTGACAGTGGGTAAATTACTCACCATACAGTAAATTTTCAATAAATAATTTCCAGTACCCAACAGTGCCCAATGGGATATTTTGACAACCCACTGTATAGAGAGTGATGCTGACTGAGTAAGATTAAAGTAGATAAAGTTAATTCTCTTGCATTTGGCAGGGTAAACTTCTATCAGTTGGACTCCCTGGGGGTGATTTGTGTTTGTGTCAGCTTATAGGAAAATCTGAGTTCTGAATTTGCACACTTATAAGCTATAGAGAATCGGGCTTATTTTAATTAATGATGTCCTTACTTTAGGGTTCATCTCCTCGTACTCAAGATCATGTATTAACCTGACTTATTTAAATCTGGAAAAGAGAGGGAGCTGGAATGGCTTCCCCTCCTAGACCATTTGTATTAGAGACATTCTTCCCAGGCCATGTCTGGATGAAGTCTGCAAAAGGTGTCTCTGCTTTACTCTTAATTGGGAGCTTTTCCTCCCTTTCAAGCAGCCTACCTTTTTTTTTTTTAATCAAAAAAGGGAAGCAAGTTGTAAAGGGGAAAAGCAGAGAAGTCTGAGACTTTGTCTGGTCATCTGTAAAACTGAAAATCTCTCAAACTTAGTTCCAGTTTCAGAATTCTGTCATTCTAAAGTGAGATCTTTTTTTCCAACATATAAAAAGTAAAAATAAAAGCTCACTGCTTGATTAAATTTACCTAAAATAAACTCTCCAGACTCAGGCTGTTTCCCCACACCACACCAACCTGAGAAGAGAATGTGCTGACAGCCTTTGGGGGGGGGGGGGCAGGGAAGGCAGGGTGGCAAAGCATGAAGGAAATGCTTCCAAAAGAAAGTTATTCTCACCTTCCAGTGTTTGGGTTGTCTGAAATCAGCAGCAATAAAGCTCAAGTGTCAGAAAGCAGGAACAATTTCTTTGCCTTGAGTGAAATGTAGGCTATTTCCAATGACTGGGAATTAATATTTTTTAAGCTACTGTAGCTCGAAAATGTTGTCATTTCAGAGAATGGAACAGCCACAGGAAGTGGGCCACACAGAGCGCACTTAGAAAAAGAGAAGGATACAGATTCAGTCCCTGCCAAGATGTTGAAAAAATTGCCTAGAAAAGGTCAATTTGATTTAGAGGGGATTTATACAGATTTTTTTGTTTTTCCTTTTTTTTAAAGCTCTCTTTCACTTTGCATGGCTCAGTGGAGAACAAAGAAAAACAATGTATTTGGTTTTATTTTCCCAGGATGTGAAATGCCTTGGCAAACAAAACTTCCAATGAATTTAATCAGGCCTTTGAAAGACTGCCATATTGAAACCAAGCATCTCAATATAAATTGGTAAAAATATTTTGATACACCCTTGATAGTTATCTTCTAAACTAAATTATTATGATATACCACCCCAGGCTCTTGGCAAAGTGCTAAGAATACTGCAAGGAAAGAAAAGGCTTAAATATTTATATTTGTGAAGTGTGTTGTTCCTTTTTTTTTTTTTTTTTAATTTTGCTTGGTCCTTTTATCAGGCATCTTACTAATTTGTATAAATCCCAGATGAGAAAACAAGTGTGTACATGTGAGAGACTCACATGAAATGGGGCAAGTCGTAAATAAAATCGAGTGTATAGGGAATGCAGTTGAGTCGATGGAGGGACTTACTATGTGTACATAGGGAAGAAAAATCACACATGCACAGGAAGCTGTGAAAGCAGGAGTTATCCATTGAAACTTTGGTTTTTTGCTTCAAAATACTTCTTGGTCTTCCATGGTGTTCTCAATAAATATTGAATTGTAATCAACTAAATTTTACTGATTCTTATTTCGTTTACAAAATTAAGCCCCTAGAGTGAACAGGTACAAGGAATTTTGTCAGTCATATCGTGTTGCCCCAATTGGGATATTAAAGACAAATATTCCTTAATGTATCAATTACAAAAACTTCACGTCGGGAGGAATTTTAGAGCTCATCACTTCCAACCCTGTGACGCCCTGTCTGCCACTGAGTGCAGTACGTTCTCCATTATGAGTGACATCCAAGCAGGTTCTGTGCCTCCACAAAGCATCCATGTTGAAAGGACCCAGTTAGCTGTTAGGTATTTCCCTCCTGACAAGCCTGAGACGAGGTGATTTTAGAGCCCTCCTTCCAGGGCAGGAATGGTTTCGTAGCATCTTGCCAGACGCCATCGGAGTCACAGCGTGTCTATTTCCAGTGACAAGGAATCCACTACCTCAGGAGAAAAAATGCTCCAGTTCAAAATAACTCAAATTCCTTAACAAATAAAATGTTTTTTTTCCTAAGTTGGGCCCTGACCCTGCTTCCTGCCTGCTACCTCCTTCTCTCTCCTCCTTCCCTCCGGCCTCTCTATAGACAATCTGTTCTCACCGCCTCCCCTCCCCTCTCATTCCTCAGCCTTCTCCATTTCCTCCATGCTGAAAATAGTGACCGTTTTAAGTATGTATGTGTGTGGCTTGTATTTGAAAAATAAAAACTTAGTGGACATTTTAAATAAAAATATATTCTTGAGTTATGAAAATTACACTTTGAAAAAAGTACAAAGATTTTAAAATACTCACTCTTCACTCTCTTAGGGGAAACAGATGCTCCTTTCCTCCTTGTAGGAATATATGTCTATACGATACTTTTGGAATAGGGAGCAAAGCACACAATAACTTCATGGGCTCTTGGACTCAGCAATCCCATTTCTGGGAATTTATCCTAGAGGTATACTCACAAATGCGTGAAGAAATACGCACTTACGAACGTCCTTGCAGCCTTGATTATAGCACCACAATGGCAAAAACCACAACAATAGCAACTGTAAATAATAACAGGAAGCAACCTAAATAGCCACCATCAGGGACTGAGTAAATGAGATACAGAAAATCCATATAACGGCATATACGCAGCCCTTAAAAAGGATGCAATGGTTTCTGCTAAGAGGAGACATATCTCCAAATCTGTTCTTCAGTAAAGAATAAACGACGTTCAGAACAGTGTGCACAGTAAGCTCCCTTTTGCGTGTAAACATATTACATAAAGGTGTATGTATGGAAGCGTGTGCATAAGCACGTAATCTTCCAGGAAGCACAGTCTAGGACCCGTATTAGGTGGTAAGTCCTGTGAAACAGAATCAAAATGAAGGAGTTGAAGGCTAGGCCTCACATTGAGAGCCTCACTTTAGCTTTATCTTCCTGTGCTGTTTCTACTATTTACCATTTTCTGTGACCTCTTTTATAACAACAAAAAGTAAAAGGCTCTTTAAGTTGTTGCCCACACACAGTATGCAAAGTCTCTCTATAGCTTAGCCTGTTGACAGTTCACGTTTCCTTACCTGGGAGAGTTATGTAATCCTCAGCTGCGAAAATTGCAAAGGTCTTTTTCCTTTTACACATCATTTGTTAAACTGTTGAACTAAAGTTATATCAGCCTTGACCCCTGAGAACCTCACTGTTTACCTTTTCCAACAAGAAAATGTCCATTTATCACAACCCTTTATTTCCTATTTCTGAGCCAATTTCCTATTTGTGACAAAACATTTTCCCCAGTTCCATAGTGACACACTTTTTCCCAATGGCTTTTGATGCAGAACTTTGTTAAAAGCTTTTGCAAGTAGAAATATATTACATGTTCATTTTATCCTTTATCCACAGTCATGTATGCATGTCCCCTTTAAGGGAATACATGATGTGGTCAGCCATAACTTCCTTTTATGGAAATGACAGTGCTTTCCTCACTATAGTTTATATGTCTAGTGGTTCCGTTTTTATTTTTAATTTTCACTAGTTTGACCACTTCATAATTTTATAATTTTTATAAAAGTAAAACAGATTAATGGGTATTTTCACAGTCCTTTCTGGACCTCTTTGCATAGATGGATGTTAAATTGATAATCAGTGAGCCCTTACAATACTGGTATTTGTCGCTTTAGTTTCCTTTCTGCTCTCTGACATTTGAGCATTGAGAGTCTTCAAAATTATCAATATATACTACCTATTTCTGATTGAGACTAGCTTGCCAATTAGACATAGACATTTAAATAAGATTTGGAGGAATAAGAGTGTTACACATTAATCTTCTCAAAAGGTATTTATTAAGAATAATGTATGTGCCAGACACTCCAGTTGTTGCTGGGAATACTACCGTGAGCAAAACCAGCCAGGTGCCTTCCACTGTTCCATTATTAAACTTATAGCCCAATGGACAAGACAGACATAATCACAGAAATGTATAATTACTAACTTTGATAAACACTATAAAGGAAAAAGAGATGCACGGAGCTGTGAGAGAATGTAATTCACCTGGGAGTGAGGGGTGGTGCTGTGTCAGAGAAAATGCAAACCATTGTGAGCCTTTGTCTGAACTGTCATTGGTGAGTATACTTGGCTATTTAAGACTGCAAGTATACTTCTCAGGCTTCCTCTGGATACCGGCAAAGGAGCTGGACTTGTTTGTATGCCTACTCTTTCCTGATCCAAGCCTTGCTATGCTCATGATCATGGCTGGATTCCCTGACAACTTCCTCTCTCTTTAACTCCCTTCCCATTTGCTTGATCCAAGACCAGGAGCTCCATGTTTCTCAAATGAGTAGGGTCACAGTTCGCACATGGCTTTTATGGTTTGGAAGATCAAACCTTCATTTTCACACTTTTAATTCCAGAGAACCCTTAATTTTAAGTAAGCTATTTATAATGATAGTTCGGCAGAAAGGCATGAACTTCTTGACCTAAGAGGAAATATCTTTTTCCTAATATCTGGTTCAATGACACTAATTTTGTCCTTATTAAACCAATTTGGCAGAGAAATCTTCCCCTAAAAATTTTGTGTAATCAAGACTCAAGCAAAGAATATATTCATGTTCTGGCAATTAAAAAAAAAATCTCTAAGCCAATATTTGATTCCTGGATACAGTTTAACAAAATGTTGCCTCCTACTTATAGTGAGAAATTACATTTGTTTTTAAACATATTTTCCTATCTTTCTTTTACAAGGTAACATGAAAGGAAAATCATTTTTCTACACTTAAATTTTCATATAGGTTTCTCTAGATGACCGGTCATGTTCCTAAATATTCTAGACCTGATGAGACATAAGGTAATGAGTTCATAGAAGAGGGGTGAGGGAAAAAGGACATTCCTATGACCTGAATGTACCAAGGTGGATATTATAATACATAGTATTCATGCTAAAAATGCCCCCTCCAAAATGTTTTCCTTCTCCCTCCATCATGTCCTCCATCCATCAGTTACCAATTTCCTCTTTCTTTCTTGGTCTGCTATCCCCTGATTTTCCCTTCCTTTTCATCCCTCAGTCATCCGCCTCCTAGAACATTTGTTCCCTCCTGCTGAGACTACTACAGGAGCCTCCCTTCACTCTTCTCCTGCCTTCTTTCTCTTCCCTCTCCCCAGTCATCCAATGATGCTCCTGGATTAACCTTTCAAACACGATGGTCTCCTGAGTGATTCATTCTTGCCCCCAAGAGAAATTACAAATGTCTTAGCTAGCTATGTGAGGCCCTCCACTTTCTACCCTTCACTTACCGTTCCTGGTTTATCTTTCTCTGTTCTTCAACATCTATTAAGTATCTAGCTCTGTTTAACACCTCGTAAGCACTTAAGAAATGTTTGTGAATAAATGAAAGAAAGGATGCACACTTTTTCTTCGGTACCTGTCATCCTATGAGCTGTGTCTTTACATTTATGCTATATATTCAAAGCCTAAATTTCTTTTCAGCCGGGTTTTGTAAAATTCACAGTGATCTGCATACAGTGATGTCATCTTTCTATGAACTCATGGGCTTCACTGCTTCTTTGAGAAATAAGGTTCCAGTAGGGAGGTGATAAAAGCTAGCAGGATCTCCACTAAATTTCTTTAGCCTGGCAAAATACAATACAGGTTTCAGCTAAAATCTGAAAACTGTTATAGGCTCAGCATTGTAGTATCATTGATGACCCACATGTCTCTTTTTTATGAGTCTATGACTCATTCCTCTCTGACCAAAAATTTTGGCCCAAAATACAGACAGGAAAAATTTTACAAAATTGCTTACATCAAAATGTAAATTATCTGCATGGATTTGTGGGCACTGCAGCCTTCAAATAAAATTGTGTAGGGATATAAGTAAAATGAGTTCAAAGGAATCTTTAGATGTGTGAAGAAATATATACTCTATTCTTTTCCCCACCCCCAAGGAAATAGTACATAGCCAAATCTTTTTTGTGGATAGACTGGGAGGCATGTAGTTAAGGGTCATACACTTTAAGTTTGCTTGGATTTTAAGTGAGCCATTCAACTCTTGGTGGGTCTCATTTTATAAAGATAACTATATCCTGCTCCTTCCACCAGGCCGAGAAGGAGACATCGTACCTTCCAAACTTTTCCTCCCCCAGGTAGTCTGATGTTTGAATGAGGATGAGACTGCTACAGCACTCGGTCCAGCTTTCATGCTGTATCAGACAAAATAATTCTCCTATCAGGATTTAGAAAAATCTACCTTTATTCATGGTAAACTCCTTTCCCAGTTGGTGCACCAGAGGAATGACTGGGATGCCATAGAACCATATAGTAATAAACCATTCCTTCCCACACCCTGCCATCTGAAGGATCCTTGTATATTACAGCTATGGTCATGTCACCACTTGGATCAAAAGCCTTATGTGGCTTCCCATCTGGCACATTCTATATAGATTTCCTATAACCCTAACTATCCAATTTACCATGTAAGGCTTTCACAATGTGGTTCCCATGTACCTGATCCATCTAATCTCTCACTACTTTCTCACTTCATCGTACCAAACTATTTGCATTCCTCTGGACACTACGTGTGTTTCATGAATCTGCTTTTTTCATGCTACTCTCTCTACAAGATGGCCTTTTTCCCGATTATTTTTTACCTGTTAAAGTCCTAAGCATTCTTCAAGTTCCAACCCTATTATCACTTCTTTTGCAAAGCCTCCCTCAGTGTCACTGTCAAGGGATCACTCCTTCTCTACCTCCTGATATTTTACAAATACTTTAATTATGGAATCATGAGAAATATACTATTATTCTATTTAAGCCACTGCAAGTTGGAGTCTATCTCTTACAACAGCTTGGGCCATATCCTGATTCAACAGATCTAAAAGTTTAAGGGTCAAGTCATTGGGATTTTGAAGCAAATATACCACTTGCCACTAAATTTTCTTTCACTATTCTTTCCATACTACTGATAGATTTTCATCGTATAAAATCACTATGCCAAAATTACCCTAAATAATATAGATCTTCTTCTTTTATTTTCTTCCCTAGGTTGTAAATGTGGTCTAGTCTCATCCTACCTTTCTCCTATGCTGCCACATCCCTGTAAACTGATTCTGTCTCCTAAATTCAATTGTTTCAACAGCCTTAATTAATATCTTATGAGTAACAACGTGAGATCATAAAGATGAAAAGATATGTTCACTGTTCATAGAATTCATAGTCCAGGGAGTGGAAATACATCTAATCCAATACTGTGAGTGCAATCTTAGAGTCTATACAAGATTCAGGGAGTATAGAGAAGGGAATGATTCATTGTCCCTGGTTTTGAGGGTCAAGGAGTGGTAAACCATGAGAGCCAGGGAGTGTTTGAGAGAAGGTAATGTTTGAACTGGGACATTTCCCAGTGGCCAAAAGGATAAAAAGAGATCCAGGTAGAGGGAATATCAGGTGCAAAGGTGCAGAGTTTAGCAGCAGTATGGGAACCTCAAGTTATTCTGTGTGGATGGAGCTTATGGAGCAAGGCAAGACATGACAGGATAGAGGGCTAAATGCATAGGCTAGAGCCATAGCATAAAAGACCTCACTCATTATACAGAGGAATTCAGACTTAAATTTAAAGGTTAGAGGAAGACATTTAGTGGTTCTAAGCAGAGGAGTTACATAAAATTAGCTTTGTATTTGGAATAAATTGAGACCAGAGAAAAAGACATCAATTAAAATTCCCTTGCCTCCAAGCCCCCCCCCCCAAGAAAGAATCGAAGAATACTAAAACTCAGAGGGAGTCAAAGGGGGAGAGAAAGTACCTGAAATGGGGCTGATGAAAAGTAGCAACAAGAGGTCTTGCAGGTGGGTTTTATGTAGGGAGTATTGGAGAGGATGGAGAAGATAAACCTAGCTTTTTAGTTTAGGTGGTGGCAGAAAAAGTCCTAAGTTCAGCGTAGGCAAGCTGAATTTCAGAAATCTGTCTTCACCCTTGATGTGCTCATGCTGATCCCCCAATGGCTTACTTGTAAAGCTATGCTGAGGGTGGGAGGTTAGAAATAATAAGAAGGAGTAGAGAGAAATAAGTCCACATAATCCCCTCATTCATTTGTTCTGATTCCAAATTCAAGCTTTTGGGATGGTAGGTTTTGAAACTACAGGAATAAACATTAATATAAAAAGAAAGCATAGTTTTCCTTCTTGTGATTTTGAGCGTACTTCTTTCTGGTTCCCAAATGCAAGCTTTTCCAAACAATTCTCCTTCTGTTAAAGGTAGAATGGGAGAACTGGTACTTGTTAAACGTTAAAGCTTTACATAAATTGCATCTTAATTCCTACAATAAACCTCCATCAAATTAGTGTCATTATCTCAATTTTATAGATGAGAAACCCAAAGCCCGGGGAAGTTAACAGACTATCTCAAGGTCCCCCAGCTGGTAAGTGGCAGAGGGTGCATAGAAATCTGTAACTGTCTAGTTCCAAAGCCCATGCTTCTTCCATTACATGACGCTGACTATTCAAGGAATACCTTGGCTCCAGAAATCAGGCTCAGGATAATAGTTAGTTATGAGAAAACTGAAAGGTTTCCCTGTCCCTTAAGCTCTAACGTGCCCTAAGAAGCATTCCTCAACAGAAGCATTCTGCCAAGTGTTCAAAATCAATTTCAGAAATGATTATACCTATCTTATTCCATCCAAGAAATCCTTTCGATAATTTGCTGAAACTAAATGAAAAACCATCCAATCAAATAATACATGATCAAGCAGAAGAATGTAAGAGTTATGAAAAAATCCTTCCGAATCTGTTTGGAGTTTAACATCTATCAGTTGGAAGGTACTCCACACACACTTTTCTCATTGGACAGTCTACCTGCCAAGGCTAACTTGTAAGTCTTCTCAAACCTAGGAGAGGTTCTCATTCCTAACAAAGCTGCATGACTACGGACGACAAGAGATTTCTCTTGGAATCCCTGTGTGAAAAGGGATTCTATTTAACTCAAGCACAAATACTACTTAATTGATAGATGATTATATTATGCATTTTAATCAGCATTTTCTGTTGATACTTAACTGACCCGGCAAAGCGCAGCAGTACCTTCCTCTTTTTCCTGGGAAACTTCAAAGTGCCCTTGGCGCAACCAGGGAAAGATGTGAGCTGTAAAGGTAGTGCTGGGAAAGAAGCTTGCATTCTCTTAATAGCTCTAACCACACTACACAGTGTATGTCAAAATGTTAAAGAGAACAGAAACTCCTAATGCTTTGTGCAATGTACACAGTTGCTGGGCTTTGATGTTTCTGTTTCTGCCCCTTTAGTTGTACAAAATTGTCTGTTTTTTTTTTAATCTTTTATGTCTCATTACTGACCTGTCAAACATTATTTTAACTTAAAGAGTAGCTGACGCCTTGCAGTAAACCTTGAAAAGCCCCCTGTTTAAAAACAATCTGCCTTTATGCTACACATATCTATACTGTGGTTATGTTTCTATTACAGAGAACATGGAGAGAACTTTTCTACACAGGCATTTATGTCCGAACAAATGTAGCCACATAAGAGTCCAGACCTGGTCTTTTGCACTGATACTATGTGCCTGGTGTCTCAGTGAGTTAAAATGGAAATTCAGAGCCCTTGCAAGGTTTAGGGATGTCAAAGGCATCTCCACGTTTTCTTCAGGACTCCCTTTCACATTCCAAATTATTCTCTTAACAGCACTTCTTGAGTTATGCATTCTCACAAATTTAAAGTAATTACCTAACTCCTAAGTCAATTTTTCTCTTTAGAATGAATTAAACATTTCTCTCAGGTACCCTTTCATTTGGCTCAGTCAAGATTACTCCTCCTCCACCATCACCACCACCACCATCACCAACTCCCACTTTTCTTTTTCATTGTTTTGGCAAGCACTGACTTGATTTCCCTTCCCTCCCCTGCCCCTTTGCCAGTTTTGTCCCCCTCCTGAACAGACTGTTTGAAGTGTTTCCCAGCAACCTCACTGAGGGGGAGGCAACAATGCACAGAAATGCTGTGTGACTTAGTGAGTTTGAAAGATCTGCACATAAGGGGGAAGGAAGTGGGGGATCTGCATAAAAGAGGTTTTCTTCATGACTGAACTGAATGGAATTACTCTGGAGGAAGTGATGCATGTTCCCCATTCATGGGTGGTAGGGTTATACTGAAGGCAGAAGGTAGCAGGGGATACTACAACTGGACACCCTCACAAGTGTTTAAAAGCTGTTGCATTATCATTAATGGCATTTTTTCCATTTATATCCTGCAATTATTAGTCATTGTTTATGAGAATACTGTAGTATTAGCCTTGTATTTTTTTTTTTATTTTTGCCATTATGGGAATTACTTTAATTGATGAGCAAGCTGGAGTCACGGTTTTCAAAGTCGGTCTTGTGTAAGATACCAATTATGTTCACGAAGATGACGATAAAAGTGTGTACTTATTAAACAACTCTAATAAAGCACATACTTAGAATAAAAGTACATTGATTCTTAAAAACTATGGGCTAATCCATTTGCACTTAAAGCTTTCTTTTTGTTATTTTTAGGAGTTTGAATAGAAGATTCAAAAGGAATGTCTTAAAAGATTATTTATTTATTTATTTATTTATTTATTTATTTAAGAGAGAGAGAGCAAGAGAGAGAGAGTGAGTGAACGGGGGGGGGGGGAGAGCATCTCAAGCAGACCCCTGCTGAGCACAGAGCCCAATGCAGGGCTCCATCCCAGGGCCCTGAGACCATGACTTGAGCTGAAGGGTGGGCTGCTTAACCAACTGAGCCACCCAGGCATCCCCGAAAGGAAATTTATGACAGTGCCTGTATTTGAGTAATTTTCTCTAGGCCACTCATTGATAAATTCCTCATATTTTCTAACTGTAAGAATTCACCAGGCCTCAGGAAATTCTCTCCCATATCTTCTACCTTTCCAACATTAACAACATACTCTGACCCAAAAAGCGAAATTGGGGTCACTGCCTATGCTTGAATCAGATCTAAATACAGTCCTTCTTTTTGGGTGTGTCATCTATTTTTATTTTTTTTAAGTTTTTATTTTATTTCCAGTTAACATACAGTGCTCTGTTAGTTTCAGGCCTCTGTGGTGTTACCTTAACCTGTCTTACTCCCAAGTTTCTCCTTTGTGAAACCAGAGGGTCAGATTAAATTTCTGATATCTCTCTTTTTTTTTAGAGAGAGAGATTTATTTATTTATTTGTGGGGGTAGGGGCAGAGGGAGAGGGAGAATCCTGAAGCCGACTCCCTGCTGAGTACGAAGCCACTAGGGGGCTCAATCTCAAGGCCCTGAGATCAAGACCTGAGCGGAAATCAAGAGTCAGCCGCCCAACTGACTGAGCCACCCAGCCGCCTCTGAGAGCTCCTTAATCTAGGGCTAACATTCCATAAACAAACAAACAATAAACCCATGAGTGAAGAAACTACCTTGAAGACAGGAGTGAAGTCAGATGTGTATGCGTGTTTTTGAGAAGTTCTGAGGTGATGCACTGAGTTTTTCATTCTTCCATCCATCCATTCATTCATTCTCATTTTTTTTTAGCATCAGTCTCTTTACACTCTGAGCTATAAAGATTATAATATTTCCAAAGAACTCACAATGTAATGAATCAGCATTCACATATTTTCTATAGTCTCCTCTGTTTCCTTACATGCTAAGAATATATTGTTAAAGCAATGCTTTTCTACTACTTCTTACCTGATAATGGAGGTTTTGATAAATAAAACCCGACTTCGTAAACAACACACGCATTTCTAACTGTTTGAGAAACCAATTCCATCTCTGATATAACTGTGGGTCGGAGAGGGCGCGGATAGAGAAGTAAGTTTTAAAATATCAGTTTAATTTTTAATTTTTTATTGTCTCTCTCTCAAATGTACAAACTACTCAGCTATACATGGGCAGGGAATGTTTCATGATTCCCAAAGGTCCTTTCTTCCAGAGTCCCTTTCCTCTCATCTTTTTTTAATGTCCATCTTCATATTTTTAAGTCTAAATAAATGTACCAAGGGAATTATACATTGATTTACTTTTGCTCTCTTTCCAATAAATATGTCCAATTAGTTAATTTTATGATTCTTAAGTATCAATTGCTTCTGACCTAGGTGACTTAACCTACATTTTTCTTATGTATTTTTTTGTTGGAGCTTTTCTTTTACAGGAAATTGCTAAGGATGTACCTCACAGGTATGTCAATAACATGCTAATAAATCTGGATCTCTCTTGCTTCTTTATAATTATGGTACTTCGACTGTCACCTTATTAATTTCAACACCTTTCATGTTCACTAACTTCTCTTTCTCTAACTCAAGATAAGCCTCTAGGAAATATCAAAACACTTATTTCCTCCTCATCTCCCCCCACCCAAGAAAAAAACCCTAAAAACAAAAACTAGAGCATGCCATAAAATCTGCAGACAGGAACTCACCATCAATGGGAAGAAGGTGTTGACTACTTTCCATAGCCTCTGAGTGACTGTCTGTAAGTGAAGACGTTCTGCTTTATACCTACTTTGGAGGTGTCCTTGTGCAACAACGGGAAATTGTTGAGAGTATAAAAACAAAAGTTAATTTTGGCAAAAATAACCACAAGTTGATAGAATTTAAAATGTTAAGGGAGATTAGATGGAAGTAAAAAAAAAAAGAAAGAGAAAATAATAAGGAAAATTAATGTCAATTATGGTTTCAACAGCCTTGGAAAATAACAGAAAGATGTACTAGGTAATATACTGGTGACCCAGATGATCAGACTATCAGCACATTTATAGAGCTATACATGAAAACCAGAAGGTCTAAGAGCATGAAGACGATATACCAATCTCCCCACAGAGCCTGCTTGCTTACACTGCTGTGCTGTTGGTGTTTTGTATCCAATACAATGAACAAGTACAACTCCCAACATAATCAAAACACAGCTTTGGTTTTGTGTCCCATTGTCCCTTTAAAATGTAGTTAGTGCTGGTAATCTTCTCCTGACCCTGATGAGACCTCAAGA
Organism: Ursus maritimus; assembly: GCF_017311325.1. Taxonomy (NCBI): domain Eukaryota; kingdom Metazoa; phylum Chordata; class Mammalia; order Carnivora; family Ursidae; genus Ursus; species Ursus maritimus. Next base: position 3,179,936 of record NW_024423453.1, read on the forward strand.
AATCGCATGCTTTTAATGATCATGTTCAGACAATAATGATCTTAAGGTCAACTGAAATTGCAAAGACAGGTTCAATTTCCTAAGTAAAATGCCAAATCCTATGGAATATAATTCTAAACTTCATGTAGTATTAAATATTCTCTCCTTTCCAGCTGGCTAGAACCTATGGAGTCTGTTATAGAGCAGGTGGTCAGTTTTTTATTTGCTTCCCTCTTCCCCCTCACTCACTTGAACCCCCCATCCTTGGTGTTTCAGGTTGCCCACTCCCCACAGGCTCTTGCCCTTAGAGTCCCTCATCCTCCCCCACTCAAGGAAATTCAAAACAGTCCCCTCTTGCGTAGGTAGCTCACATCCAGTTCACTGAAACCACACTGTTTGCCCCACACTCAATAGAAGTGGGCTACGATCCAAACAGAATGTGTTCCCCCCTCTCTGGCATGAAATAGGCATTTTCTGATGATGCCCCTTAACCATGGTGAACGTACTTCAAGCTTCTCAATGATACCATGGAAGCCCCCATCACTAGGCTTGAGCTAAAGAAGGTAACACTCCAAGCCTTCCTTCTTTGGGATAAATAAGGCCAATAACCAGCAATAGCTCTGAGAACTATCATCCCTTCTCATTCTTTTAAATATATTCCTCAAGGGTTTTAACTCTATCTAACGGTTCTGGGACAACTATTTGGAAATCTCCTCTTCATATTTTAACATGTTAGAAATTCACATCTATTGTGCCTTGATACCTTGATCAAAATACCAATTTGTACAACCAATTACAGTCACTAATAGGGCTTCTGTCCTTGAGAGCCTGTTCATTTGGTTCAGTCAGTTTACATGGAGGAGGCGGCACTTGTTCAAGGCTGCAGACCAAGGTTAGCAAACTCAAGTTCTTTCAGACAGGAACACGGGTGAATGAGCATGGCCGGCGGGGGGTCACCATAATATGGTCTATTATGAGAATGTGCCTGTCCAAAGGGAAAGATGCCACTTGGCCATCGTGAGTGCAGTGACACCAAACTTTCTAATTTTTCAAGAGAAGTTGAAACGAAAAGGCTTTTATGTGCTATCTCCATATTTTTAATGTGGGCTTAAAAGGGTCTGAGGACTTTGTTCACGCCACACACCAGAAAATTAGTGGACCAGGTTTGGATAGAAGATTAGCAGTTTTTGATTTTTACAGTAGGCTGTGCCCTCGGCTGTGCCTAGCTGTCATTTACAGTCATGTGTTTGGCCACTTGGTTGAGAGAAACACTGAGCAATTCAAACTCCCCCTCTGTCCTGAGAATAAAGCTCCATGTAGAAACCTGGAATTCCCTTCATATACAAAGAATATCAACAATTAAGACACTTGCATACAAATCTGGAAGAGGGTGGGGTGATGGGTAAATGTACTTTTATTGTTCAGTATAGGAGCTATTTTTTACCTTCCTTGTCCATTTACAAACACCCAGATGAAGAAAACAAGCAGAACAGGTTTCTTCTAATCACACTAATCCTGGACTAAGCATCCTCCTCTTCCTGCTTTGCTTTGACTGTTCAAGTGTTAGTGGTGATAGAAGTGCTGAAGGTCATTATCTACCAGGGGGATTAATCCCCATTGGGCGGTTGCATTTGCAACCTAAATTTAAAATTTTTTTTTCAGATACTTTGAACCAACAAGCTCAAGCTGCTGAAGCTTAGATGACATCCCAAGAGCTTCAAATGGAATATTAAATGCTGTACAAAGACAGACCTCCACACCCATTAATCCCCACCACCGCAACCACCACACACACACATACATACACACACACACTTCAGGAAAAAATGTTTAAGGCAGTGCTGAATGGTTGTGGGTACAGGGGGGTTATTTTACTATATTGTCTACTTCTGTTTATGTTTGACATTTTTTTATAATAAAATATTGCAAATGCAGTAGATACTTGGTTATAACAACCAGTAATACAATCAAAATATGAGATTACTGGGTATAAATAATTTTTATTTATAAATAAACTCATGATATTATAATACCTTGCCATAGAAAATCAGATGAAATACCTAATGTTGAGTCATTACTCCAAAATAAATACTTACATGGATGGTTACACACTTTCTATTGGTTTATAATTCAGTGGACGCAGAGTAACTTGAATTTTGATGTGTTTTGGTTTACTATTAACTGTGTAGACAAGAAGAATGGTTTAATGAACATTTTCAAGGGAATGCCCTACTGTAAACCTAACTTCTCATGGCTTTAAAATGCAGTATAGATAAAGAAAGGGGGGTAATCAGGAGGGGGAATGAAGCCTGAGAGACTATGGACTCTGGGAAACAAACTGAGGGCCTCAGAGGGGAGGGGGGTGGGGAATGGGATAGACCGGTGATGGGTAGTAAGGAGGGCACGTATTGCATGGTGCACTGGGTGTTATACGCAACTAATGAATCATCGAACTTTACATCAGAAACCAGGGATGTACTGTATGGTGACTAACATAATATAATAAAAAAACATTAAAATTTAAAAAATAATAAAATAATAAAATAATAAAATGCAGTATAGTGCCTGGGAGTAAGTAGGGGCTCATAAATGTTTGCTAAGTAAAGGAAAGAGTGAATAAATAGTAGCTAAAGCAGAGTACTAACATTACACAGTGACTTCTCACTTCAGGTGACTGTGAGTTTAAAGTGTGTAGGAAAATTCCCCTCAAGACTGTTGATTACACACTTTGAAAGCTACCATAAGTACCACATACCTATGCATATACCTCTAATAGAGACGTGACCAAGATCTTTGCGAATTTAGCCCTAAAAAGTTAAGATTTGTTGAAATATATTTAATTATGACATAAAATCAAATAGTTTAAAGCCCAAACTCTTAATTTATACCAGGTGTGCTCATTTATAGCACTGAACTTGCAATGTTTGAACGAACATCTGAATGATACGCACCTAAACAATAAAGTAAAATTTTTAAAATTTTGTATCTCCATTCTTTACAGCTTTTAAATGACTTGCAACAGAGTAAAAGAAAAAAAGGTTTTGGGGGCTGCTGCAGAGCAAAAAATGGCTGGTTAAAACATTTCATTCTTTAGATGTCTTCAAATTTTGGGTATTGAAAGGAAAGATTTGTATAATAGGGTCAGAAAATGAGCAGAGAGGAAACTCAAGCCAAAGCATTGTCACATTAAAACAGATCCAAGCCCTCTTGATTTTCTCCAGTTTTTCCTTCAAGCAAATCCAAGATGCCTTACTTACTTTATGAGATCAAACTGCCAGAGATCTGTTTCATTTAGGAGCCAGAAATTTAGGAGGGGCCCAGAAACATACCTCCATTAACAGCACTTTCAGGAAATGAGATGCCTAGGATAGCATATTATTTGAAAGCTATGGACAGTAGAGATGTTCAAGAAAGATTGGTTAATAAGCATTCTAGGAAGGCATATAAATAGTTGCTAAAGCCAAAACCTTTTTCTAGAAAGGCCCTTCCTATTTTAAGAGAATAACTTGTATAGTCATAGTAAAATACCACCGAGAATCAGGCACTTCCAGTAGATTCGTCATTTTAGGAATTGGTGTTCTTATTGACATCCAAGAAATTTTGTCAATGGGCAATATTTTCTGCTGGATTGGGTCTTGAGAAATCATCCTCTGATTTGTTCAAGAAGAAAAACTTTTGTATAAAATATGGGTCAGCAGCTGGTATCTTGCAGGTCCTTATCCAAATACAAACAAGGCAAACATGGCAAGTGTCTGTTCAAAAGAGAAAATAATACTCTATGATCTTCATGGAATTCTCCCTCAAAGACTTCAGAGCCTCTGCTAAATAATATGTCATGAACCAGGAGAGAGATAAGGGGGAAAATACCATTCTCCTTATTTCACGGGAATAAACTCTGAAAAGATAAAAAGAGAAGGGACTCTAACGTAGGCTTCTCTTCAGTAAAACAAAACAAAGCAAACCTACAAACAGAAACACCATACAAACCGAATGGAATCTCCAACTGCAGCTATACGCTTAATGTAGGCAAAACTAGTTATTTTTTTATTTGATTATTTGGACAAAACCAAGTTATCTCCTTGAATTTCCTGTAGTCCTATAGCTTCCTTCGCTCATCCAGCCTCCAGACTGCCTACCAGGGTTTCTGAAACACAACCTCGTGCTTTCTTTATCTTAATCAAAATCTATAGGAGATCCATGTGGTCTGCACTGTATTAATTAGAGGATCCTCTGGGTGGCATTCTTCAATCTATGCCACTCTTCACTCATTCGTTCATGCGTTTATTCAAAAATCTCTCTCCCTACCTCTACCCTTACTCTAACCATACTAAGATACCCTCTGCACTCTACCACATTAAGATACTCATTCCCTACACTCTAGCCATACTAAGATACTCAATACGACTTGCACAATGTGGTAGACTTCCCTATTTCCATATCTTTTCTTGTTCTGTTTCTCCTATTGGAAATGCTTTTACTTTTGTTCATCTGATAAAAGAAAATTCTAATTCATTTCAAGATGAAATTCATACATTTTATACTTAAGAATCAAGTCTTGAATCTTCCATCTAAGAAAATGATCATTTCTTCCTCTGTGTTTCCGTAACAATTTATTCACACTGTTAATAGAGCTCTTATTGCACTGTAATTGGTTGAATATATACTTGTCTCTTTTACTGGATGTCAGGACCATGGCTTATTCATGTCTATAACTTATACCCCAGAAGGCTGCCTGAAAATTCAATGGACATTTGTTAAATTGAAATAAATTAGATATAGATATTTACAGAACCCACTTTTTTTGACATTAAGATGTTTGAAGTCAGTGTGTTTACTTGTCTGTGCTACAAGGTGTGAGCATTACTAGCATAGAAAGAAGACAGGTCTCAACTTGGATTCTCTTATAATTAGAAGAGAATGGAAGACAAGTAAATGTCAATAATGCAATTCTACATCCAATGTAGCAGTTATGTTGAAACCTGATTCAAATAGAAATCTCTCTTCTTACTATTATTCCATATGGCCCATTAAGAAATATATTCTTCTGAGATTAATAACGTTCTTTCTAAATTAATTCTATGTTGATATCAAATGAAATATTTGTCCAGTTTTCGTACTTAGGTTCTCGGTCCAGATAATGCTGGTATACAATTACCAATGTGGATGCTATGACTTATATATGTGCCTCTTACTGATGACTAGAGAGTGAGGCAGGATTCACCTTTATTATTGCTGAAGCACTGAAATGTTTCTAACACCCCAAAGCTACAAATCAAACAATTTTGAATTTCTAAATGAATCTTGGCCAGACCGCTAAATCTTATTTATCCCATCAAAGAAGAATGGATCATTCTACGCCTTGAGAGTGTTTGTGACTTTATACCCGAGTTACTCTTTCAAACAAGTTTTCAACGATGAACATGACAAATAATTTTGTAAAATTAGTTGATTCCAAATGACTGTCCCATGGAAATTCTATCTAAAGTAAATGCTGGGCCACATACAAATATTGTCTGTAGAACGTAGTCCAAAATGATGTGACCTTCTTTTGAGATGCATTTGGAACAGTTGATAGAAAACTGACCTTTTTAAACTCTATAGCATGACGTAGGCTACTAAGAATCTCTTGCTTTAATGCTGAGCTTTGTCAACATACTAATGAAATAACTATATTTGAATCCAAAGCATTCCAGGTCACTTCTGCAAGAAAGCATACGATGTGCTGTTGTTGTAAGATATATGGGTGATTGGACTATTTACATGAAATATAAACAATAGAAATTCCTTAGATAAATATGATGCACTGTGAGTTATGTGGTCCGAAAAGCAATGAATGGCTGCTTAATCATGGAAGCCAAAAGGTTGTAAAAGAAATATCATTTGGAACCCCAATATATGGGCTACATGCCAAATGAAAGTTTTACTCTCCTGGAACGTGCTTCCTTTCAATTCAAGGAAGGAAGGATAAAATGGTATGTACGATTGTGCAGGAACTTTATAACTCAGAGACACAATAGGAAAAGAAATATATCTCAAGAGACAACTTCAGAGAAAGGGGTGATTTCTCAGTCTTCCCAAGCTTCCAGAAGACTGTCACACAAATTTTTCCTACACACATATAGTTCACTGAAGATTGGGAGGAGGGAATGAGGGGCTTGGGAAGGAATTCTTGGTCTGCTTAGTAAATCTGCTAACTTTGCAAATCTACTGGGGTCTCCAGAACATGTGTAGCCCATTCGGATATAATAAACACAGAATGATAGAATATGTCTTCTATATATTTATTTTTTCTTTACCTTTGAAGTAAACACCGACACAGTATTTTTTTTTCCTTTTTTAGAGTCCTACTCATGCACATACCTTTAATATTGTCTCTTGCCTCATTTGAGACAGATTTGTATTAGTAAAAAAAGTTCATTATTACCAAGCACACATCATTCATCCTTAAGATAAATTAACTACTCAACCAATCTCATGGGGAAAAGGGGACACTTATATTTGCTCAAAAGAAAAAGCATATTTTATATAAGTTATTACACTAAGGAAGTGATATATATATAAAATATGTATAACAAACACAAGAGAATGAATTCAGAGTCAAAGGGCATAATACATTTTGTATCTTTTATCATTTTTCTATTAAGCAGTACAAACATGAATTGTTTTTCTGCTTTTCCATCTTAGTGCTTACTCTGAAGATATGTTAGCCTACCTCAGTATTGGTCAAAGTTATTTGTGCGGTTTTCTTGTGTCATGCTCCTGAAAGGTGCTAAAATTGATTTCCTTCTATGCAAATTATTTTGGTATATTTCACACGTATCCTAAGCTTCAGTGACATTTGGTTACCATTAAATGACTACGGTGAATGTAAGAGAGAAGCATTCCAGTTCTTATGCATAGTCACTCAGATCTCTAAGTCTTTGAGACCCAAGAATTCTTTGTTCCATTAGCAGAACAATAACAATCTTAGGCTTGAAAAAATATATATATAAATCTGCAACAAAAGAGTTACAAAGCCACAGTATTTCTGAAACGAGCTATCATTAATTATACATTCTATCTCAAACTCCATGCCAATTTTTTCCTTGACAAACTACAGATAGATATTTCCTGGCTCAGTATTTTATATAAGAAATAATAGATTAAGGGGAAGATTATTCTACTAAGGACCAACGTTACAAATTTGGTTGAATCTTGTCTTAGGCTAAGCCACTTTATGACAAAGTCTATTCATAATAACATACTTTTGTTGGTTTTTATTTAGCCTTTTACTCTGGGCAGAAACTAACGGTCAATATTGGCTAAGCCATTTCCTGGTACTGGCCCTGATGCTCTGTACAGATCTACTGGGAGAGTCATGGCTTTTATAGGAGAAAAGGATTGGGAAAAATGGCTTAGAAACTAATAAAATAATAAAAATGGCCTAGAAAACTAATAACTTAAAAGAATATAAAAGCGCCTATGTTCTAATTGCACCTGTTTTCTTTTTATATATTTCATTGATTTGTTTGGTCAGCCCAACTATGTCTGGTACTGAGATTAGAATGTTCCTTCTGCGTGCTCATGACATGACTATGTCATGATCTATCCGGACTCTCAGGAGAAGCTGGTTTTGCTTGCTAGCTGTTATCAGAAAAGATTGCTTAAGATCACTTACTTTAAAACCAAAATTATTTGGGTCAATTATCTTTCAAAATGTACTTGATCATATCACCACCATGTAACACGATAATCAATTTAGTTACTTAAGTATACATTTGTAATTAATTCATCCGGGTAGATTCACCAAGGAAATCAGTTTCTTAAAACCAGATGTTCCATCAGTGCATTTGCTGTGATGTTTTTTTCTATAGCCATAGTGGGTGGCTGGTAACTTATGCTTTGAAAATGTTCCAGTCTAAATCATCCTGATCACATTGTATGGTGAAGAACTTGGAGACTTAATAATTCACTTATTCGTATGCTGAAAAAGAACTCAGAAACTGTTTCTTAAATAAACTCTTGGATCTCCCTAGTCTACTGGCCCACCTCGATGCAGAAATTGGGTGGCCATCTATTCAAAAAATAGTGTTGATTTTTGGTCTCATTTTCACAAAAGGTCATCAACCCTCCTCTTCAGTTAGTTGATTTTTAAAATACAGAATCTGTCCTTAATCAGTAACAAGGATTGTTCATTAACAGAGAACATACTTTCAAACTGCTTGCTAGCTAACTTCTATCAGAAGCATTTTGTGAAAGGAATTTCATTTCTGGAGATTGTCTTGAAAAAATGAAATGCATGTCTCTCTATATAATCCTTGCTTTTAACTTCTGAACCATGCTGTGCTATCAAAAAGCTGCACATTTAGACCACATTTTCTTAGCCTCTATCAAGATATTTTCTTTGTTGTACTTTGACATTATGCCCTTGGCTTACATTAATGGAGACCCTAAAGAATGCTTTATGAAGTAGACTACTACAGTGACTTAATAATGCTATTAAAATGTCATCTACTACATAACCCAGAATCCTGCATACAAAGACCCTCTCAAGACATTGGCCTGACCTTACAAAGAGCTAGTCTGTCTTCTCCTTAAGTGAGAATATAATTCCTGTAAAATGATGGTAGCTCCTTTTGCTTCAGCTGCCAAGAAGCTCAGAGTTAAATTTATTAATTAAAAGTATGAAACTATAAAGTCTTTATTGTATATACTTCTTAATTCTAAATTTTCTACAAATTTGCTTTTCTCTTCTATATTTTAATGGTCTTGACTTTTTAATTTATGCCTGCATTCCTGGATTTTCTGCATATCACTGAAAGATATTTCAAAACATTTTGTTACACATGACGGGTTCCAGCTAAAAAGAAAGAAAAACAACCAAATATCCCACAGTGTTGTAAAAGATACTGAAAAAGGTATGAGTGGAGGACACAAGAAAAGGTGAGATAAAGTGGTGATGGGAAAATCATTAGAGCACTAAAGGTGAGTAAAATAAAAGTAATAATGAGTGAAATTAGAAGGAAAGAATTTGAGGATAATACATAGTAAGACTGAAGGAGACTAACAAAAAGATGAAAAAAATACAGAGTAGAATGTCGTAAACGAAAATAAATATAAATCAAAAGACAGACGACTACAGGCTTGAGAAGAATAAACTGAATAATCTGAACACACAGCAGGAAAACCATTCAAGTGCTGCGGCCACTAAACAATGCACACTGCTCCCATGCAATGTCACCACGTTTCTGGGAGAGACCCAGTCCAGGTCAGGTCACCGTCTTTCAGGCCATCATGTGCACAGGCTGATTTTAGTGGATGTTATGTTCACAACACTTGTCAAAAATCACCAAACATCTCGAATCCAGTTATTAATGCAGTTACTCTTCCTTAATACTCTCGTATCCATGAATTCACTTACACAAGAAATTAAAATTCAGTGAATAGAGCATTTGTTTCAGAATGCTTTGAAAAGTGGCCCCGAGCAACAAATTCCAAAGAAGGAGGCAGGGGTTGGTGGACGGAGGACATCATGGCTGGAGGGATGGTGATAAGACTTTCCCGAGCCTGACTGAGGTACAGCCAGTGCTCCTCTTCCATATGCTCTTCCCAAAGAATGCGTTTGCATTTGCATTTCCCTCTTTCCTCTCAGTAGTCTACCTTTGCCAAACCTTTCAGTAAGATACTGAATTTCTAGAGCAGTGGTCGTCAAGTGTGGTCCCCAGGATGCAGCAACAATGCCATCTGGGAACACGGGACACAGGGCAGTTCTGGAGCTCTGTCACAGAACTACCGAATCAGGAATTCGGGGGGTGGGGCCCTTACGATCTGTGGTGTTCATAACATGCGATAAAGCCTGAGAACCACTGGGCTGGAAGAACACATGGACAGAAGGAGCAGGTGACCGCTCCTTCACAAGTGCATTACATGTGAGGTGATAACACGAGGAATAGAAGCAGAGTTTGAAAAGGAGGATGGAAAACTGCAGGAAAAGAATATAAGCATGATACCTTTCCATTTGCTTATACCAGAGACTCAAATGTAGATCTGAGTGTTCATATGTTTAATTTTTAAAATTTCCTTTTTAACATTTGTGTCTATGCTGTTCTTCAATCTCAGTTCGCACTAAAAAGAGGAAGTCCGACACTAGGTTTCCTGAGCAAAACTGGTACAACTACACATTCTCTCGACTTTCACTCACTGTCCTCACACAGAGAGCATAACTCACCCTCAGTTCCTAAGTCATTCCACAAATGATCAAGTTTCCTCTCAGTTTTAGCTCCATACAGGAATCAACATCACCCCTGCAATTCAGTCACCCCTGAGGTGAGGCTCTGCAGCTGTTTAAACAGTGCACGGCCCGTGACAACACGCCAGTGTGGAGCAGGAAGCAAAGAAGGATTCTATTTCTAATTGAACCTCTGATGGGAATTGAAATAGGTGGTGTTTGATTTCTTCAACTGGAATTCATCTGCTTATCATAAACTCTTCAGTGGCACCCTTTCCCCCCCTCCAAGTACTGTCACTCACAAACCCTCCTCCCCTGCATTTGCTCTTTCATTGTCGTCTTTCAGCAACTGTACCTGGGGCTCCCTTTTCCCAAAGCAGCTACCTTGAGCACTGAAATGTCTCCATACTGTTAAGGGGAAGAAACTGCAACCTGTTTCACCATCACTGAGCTGATTTAGAGAAAAACAATGAAGAAGATCCTTTAAAAAGGGGCTTACATATTGGATTATTTGGCCCGAATTAGAGAAGATTAATGGGTAGATTGACCACATAACACCCAGATTTTAAATCTGGAAAGCTTTTCAGAGGAAAGGGAGATGGTGGCTATTAGAGAGTCTGCCAAGACAATTGTCCCATGCTGAGACTGTTGGGCAAACCAGCAACATGCTCACTGTATTAATTGAAGACCATCTGCTAACTTCAAGTGTATGAAGAATTTTAATGAGAAAAAATATTTATCATTTGTTCACCTTACCCATAGAAGACCAGATAAGAATAAAAGCAGGATAGACATTGGTTATTGTTTACGTATATGTTTACTGAGGACTCTGCTATTACTGGGCTCATTATCTATTTAACATATGTTTATATGAATTAAAATTTCATTATCTAGTTATTAGACATAACAAGATCATCTTGACTCTTAAAATATTAATTGTAAAAATAGATACTGTGGGAGGTGTAGAGTTTCCATCCATGGGGACTCACTGCCTCTGCTTGTAACTAACTGGCCTAAAATACAATAGGAGCTTGATTCGCTTTTGAGTATTATTTTTAAATCACACAGTTATAATTATGGTCTCTGAAAGCAGAAGATTATGGTGTTCTTTCTGGAGTCCTTCCAAATCTATGGAGTTCAGGATATCTTTCCAGTTATTTTGAGGCCTTCTCTATAGAACTCTTCCCTCCACTTGTCTGTACACTGCTAAGGGTTGGATTATGGAAAGCTATTCAGGAAAGTTTAGGCCAAGTAGATCCACATTGTTTTGCTGGTGGTATTCTTTTCACATGTAACCTTACACACTCTTCTCTGCAGAAACCTCTTCCTTTGAAGCCTTCAGGATCTCTACATGCTACAAAACCGGACACTTATCTGGCCGGTCAAATTAATGATGAGATATGACATTATCAGATTTGATCAAAATCCGACACTATCAGAATCTTGGCTCTCAGGAGCAAGAGTCACTACAGCATATTTGGAAGGAAGGAAGGAAGAACGTATGCTATGGCAGGAAAATTCTCTCAAACAAAACTTCCCCAAAATATTTTATATGTCTTTAAGAAGTACTGGAATAAATATGAGCTTCTGTTATATTTTCTTATTTGATCCAGATCTCTTGATACAAAATAAGAATTTTAGGGGCACCTGGGTGGCTCAGTCAATTAAGTATCTGACTCTTGATTTCAGCTTGGATCATGATCTCAGGGTCCTGGGATCCAGCCCCGTGTTGGGCTCCATGCTCAGTGTGGAGTCTGCTTGTCCCTCTCCCTTTGCTCCTCCCCCTGCTCACGTTCTCTCTCTCTCTAAAATAAATAAATAAATGAAATCTTGAAAAAAAAAACCAACAATAATTTTGGAATTATGAATGATGGACCATATACTTCCATAAAATAAGAAATATCAAGGTTTATTAATAAATTCTACCTCTAAAAACATTAAGGCAATATAACCAATCCATTCGGTGACATCAAAATAAAAAAAAATTTATCACTATCAAGAAGTAAAATGAATTGTTAGTTCACAGACATTTCTTTTTGCCTCTTAATCTATTGACATAAAATTGGATAGATACATCCCTGAGGGGCCTGACATATGCAGCATGACCAGCCATGCGCGACTGTGTTATTTGTTAAATATATACTTTCCTCTTTTCTCATTATAGTATTGCATCCAACTCACAACTAGTGCCAAATAGGTGATCCAGAGAAGTGTTTCCCGGCAAAGTCCCTCATGGGGAGAGATCAGTTCCATCTGAGATGTTTCTGGAAGGCTTCACAAAGAAGAGCATTCTATAAAGAGGTAAGGAGAGAGAAGTGGGAGTCATGGAGAAAACCTATTTTCCTAAAGTAGAGATTTCATTGGGGTATTGGTGAGAGGCAAGGCCAAACATTTATTGAGGTGAGATTTCCAGCAGAAGGGTTTTGACTTTATCATGTGGGCTGAGAAAACCACTGAAGGTTTGTGGAAGAGAATTTCAGGGTTTGTGCAAATTAGGCTGGTAGTAATGTACAGAAGAGAACAATTATGGAAACAAGTAAACCAGTATGGATGTTATTTAAGTTATCAAAGAGTGAAGGTAATGAGGATCTAAATTAGGGTAGTGGTGGTGGTAGTGGGTAAGCAAAGGATAAATGAAAAACATAATGTAAAAAATAATCTAGATGATATTATGACTGACCATATATGAGAGTCTAACAAGAGGAAATAATTGTAAAATTGCAAAGTATGAGTCTCCCTGACTGGAACCTCTGAGGCACCACTGATTAAAGTAAGCTAGTTTTCGGAGCAGTTACACGGTGAGGCACAGAAATAGCATGTGAAACAAGAGTTTTGACCTGGGGCGCGTCAGATATGGCTGGTAGATAGGAAATCCCAGCAAAAATGCTCAGCAAGCAGTGGATAATGTGAACTGAAAGAGATGTGATGGTTGAAGGTGAGGGAAGGGATTAGATCTTTGATATACAGAGTGTCTGTGAAATTGACAGAACTTCGATATACAGATTTTGATGTTCAGGTGTACATGAAGGATGAAATAGGCCAAGAAGAGAAACTTGGGGCAGAAGAAGAAGGATCCAATAAAGGAGGCGGGTGAAGAGAGAACTGCGACTGCATTTTGGAAAGCAGAGAGTGCCCTAGGTCCTTCTGAAATGGACTTTAATACAGGGAATTGGTTAATAGGTATGAGATCACTGCAGGAACAGAAAGAAGATGCTGAGCCTACACAGACATTAGTAAGTGTGAGAAGGGGCTGGGGAAACAAAGGCGAAGAGGTGGTAGTGCCAGAACCTAGCATTTGGAGGAGGAGCCCAGTAGAGCTGGTTGTTTGGTCCTTTGGGGAACGCTCCTTGAAGCTGGTTCTCAGACCTCCAGTCTGGCAAGTGCCAGGAACTTTGTGGAGGGGACACAGCTTAACAGATGCCCAGAAGAGTGTGCTTCAGTGTGTGAGGGAATACAGGGCCATCTCACCCTCCAGCCTTTCAAGGAGGCACGTTCTCATTACCCATAGGAGCTAAAACCAGCCAAAGAAGCTGGAAGCTGGAGCAAACTGTCTGCTTTTGTGGAAACAATGCCTCTATGGATTGGAAAAACAGAAAGAAAACCACTGTGGCATACACCCGAAATTAATGTAACATTATGTGTCAATGATACTCAAAACAATTTTAAAAACAAACCAAAAAACCCCCATCTGTCTGCGCACTTTCCAACCTCTCTCTAGGGCCCCCTACTGGCAGAGCTTAAAAGGAAGCCAGCTGATCAGGAACTCTGGGAAAAGTTATTTGTAGTGCTCCATGCTGGGCCTCAGGCAGCAGAGTAGAAAAGAGTCTACTGGAGCTGAGAGACAATAGGTCAATAATCAGCACATCTAGGGAGGAATGTGTTCTAAGGGGCAAAGGAAGAGTGAAGTTTCAGTAAAAAAGGGGAAAACTCCCAACAAAGGCTGGAAATAGGTCAAGAACAGACCAGGCAAAGACTTTTTGAATTTGGTGGTTAAGTTAAATGAAATGTTCTTACATGGGTAAGTGTTGGAGCAAATTCTCATAAAACACATCAAACACTCTCAATGTCTTTGATTAACCTATGTCAATTTTCCCATTACTTTAAGAACTTTACAAATATTAAATAAAATTTTCTTTATATCTATATATCTTTATATCTATAGGCGATAGTAAATAATATTTCAAAATATTTCAAAATATCTGAAACAAAACAAAAATGATGTATCCTTCAAAGTAGTCACAGTGAAGTATGAAATATTTTTAATATTATTTTTATTATTTTACCAAAATAGTACTGGCTTGCCCAAGAAATATGTTTATAAAATATATTAGTTTCTGCTTTTTTATTGCCACCAATACATTTTCAAAATTCTTATTAAATTCCTTCTGACTCATTGGAAAGATATGAGTAGCTCATTTAAAAACCAATAACTTAATACTATGTTAGGATGCCCTGGCACGGCAGTGGGGTCTCAGCAGGAAAGAGTGGCATAAAGAAAATTCTCTTCCTCCCTCCTGCAGAGAAGAGAATTCCATCACACCATCATCTCTGCTCTTTCCTTTTCCCCCCACAGAGCCTAAAAAAATCTGCCTAGAATGTACATTCCACAGGCCTCTGAAGTATTATAGTAATATTAATAAATTCCTTACATGACATTTGGACAAAAGCCAGTCATAGATATAAAAACCTAGGTGTCTCTCAGGTCTGAAATGGGTTTAAAAAAATTCTCCATGTTGAAGAAAAAGGAAAGCTAAATTTTGGTAACTATAAGTACAATGATTTTCATAATAAGTGTTGGGCAACCAGCTTATGCTAAATACTGTGGGTATTACTATATTCATTTGCATGACAGAACACGGACCTAGCACCATATTTGTTCTTGGAGCAGGCAATCAGAAGTCAAAGGTAAAAAACGACCCCAACTTCATGTAAAAGGAAAAAAGTTTCCATGAAAGTCAAACATAATGATAAAGACTCTCTTTTGCTAAACTATCTTCCTTTTCCCTTCTGGGCAATAAATTATGTATCGAGGAGTTCTTTCAAGTCTCTGAAATGCTATTTTCTGAAGTTGGATTTATTTCCCCTACCAGTTTTTGTTTAGAACGCTATATGCAAATGTAACACACACACACACACACACACACACACCACAGTTCAGAGAGATTACTGAATAAATTGCTCTTTGATAAAGAAATAGGAGCACCTGGCAAATAGAGTTGTGTCCAGGTTAATCCATATAGATTCCATAAGTCATCTTGGAATAGAAAACGTACATATTTATATATAATCGTTACTATTTACTATTGCTGCACTGTACCATTCTGAATAAATACTCAACCATACAAGCCAGGTAATGTTATTCCAATTTAGCACATGCAGACACTGAGGGCAAAAGGGGACCTCGCTCAAGGTCATACAGCTCTATGACGGAATTAGAAAAAAGCTCTATGTCCAAGCTCTTTCTACTAAGCTCTGCTGCAAAAAGGCTTATTCACATTTTCACTAAAACAGAACAATGGATATGTCCGCTCTTCTGTTGTTCACAATGCTGTGTGTGAACTAAGGGGCATCACTGACTCATCTGTTTTAGGAAAAGAATACCTTTGGGCCCATTCTGTAGAACTGTTCTGCTACTCGCAAACAGTAAGAGGAAGTCATTCAGAAAGATCTGGGCTGAACTATGAGAGAGAGATGACCACTGTTCTGTGTGAGGAATCCTGCTTCATACATAAGACAGAGGACCTCTGATACTTTCGAAGGAAAATGAGTATAATCATTGAAGACAAGAATCTGGTATCAAGGGCATTTAGGAGTTAGTGTTGCGCGGCTGTGGGCTGTTCCTCTCACACTAGTCAGGGAGTCCTCGCCGACCAGCACAGTGCCTGGCGTGGACATCAACCAAATTTGCTGAATTAGTAAGCTGAAAAAATAAGACATGCCTTGGATTTCCAAAAACTGTTTAGATTCAAAGATAAGAAACCAAGACTTAGAAGAATAGGACATTTTCCTGAAAGTTGCTCCTCGGGAAACTGCGTTCCCGATGTAGGAGAAGAAGTTGATAGATGGGGAAGGGTTTGTAATCATGAGGGTTTTTCCTGAGCTATTAAATGATGAAGGAAATGACACTAAATTTTCTTTAATCTCAGAGCAAAGCCCTGGTTGAAAGTATATCGCATCAATTACTTGCACCCTCTCAAAATGTGAAAAAATATATATAAATACATATATATGTGTATATATATATATATATTTATACACTTGACACAAAAACAAAGTATATGTAAATTAAATATAGTATATATATTTGAATATATAAAAATAAGTATATTTATATTATGGATGCATTCAGACTGAATACCCAGTGATAAACAGCTGTTTCTCCTATGATTGAGAGAAAATATTTTGTTTTGAAAATGTATTTTATTTTTAAGGTTCCTTTGGGATTTTTTAGATTGAAAAAGTGAGGGGAGGGAAAAATTCTCAATGTTTTGAAAGAATAAAAAATATTTTGGCAATATCCTCCAACATCTAAGATACCTGAAATTAAAATTGCTCTCAGAGGGCCCTGATCTATCCATTGCAGCCAGAACTCTGATCCTTAGCCAATTGTATGCACGCTGCTCGGAGATCCAAAGTGCGTCCTGCATTCCAGAAGTACTACACTGACTCTTACAACAGCCCAAATCTCCATCAGAGCAAATCACAGCAGCTGGGGTCCAGGCATATCTGTTGTAATGTGCAAAGGCTAGAAAATAATATATTTTGAAGATATGTTGACCAATACAGTTGAAACTCAGTATTAAATCATACACTTCTAGGACTGTAAGAAACAAATTTCAAAGCAGAGCCATGATAGGCTGTGGAGAAGTGGTATTTAAAAATACTGTGGGTAATTGCAGCAAATGGTCCATGATTACATGGATGCACTAAGCTTTGACCATGAACTGACTACAAAATGTTATCTTAGTATATGTTAAACATATACTTCATGTTCATATTATACATATTACATATTAAAGAGAAGGATTTACATCTTTCAAATGTATGTAGGTACAGTTGTGTTGAATATAACACAAACTCTAAGTGTTACTGTATATATAGTCACTTTTAAATTATTGCATATCTTCCTAACCATTAGATATAAAAAGGGGGCAAAAAATTGTGAAATTTGTGAAAAGTTTTCATCTTTTTTTATGATCTCACTTAAATGTGGAATGTCTTTTACATTGAGATTTAATTTACATATATTTTGTTTCAGTGTTAAGTGTACAACATAATGATTTGATATATGTATATACTGTGAAATGACTGCCACAATAAGTTAACATTCAACATCAGACATAGTTACAATATTTTTTCTTGTGCTGAGAAGTTTTAAGACTTATTCTGTTAGCAACTTTCAAATATATAATACAGTACTGTTAACTACAGTCACCAAGCTGTACATTACAGTCCTAGGGTTTATTAATAACTGGAAAAACTAGAAGTTTGTATCTTTTGATCACCTTCACCCATTTCACCCCCTTTCCTGCCTCTGGCAACAACCAATCTGTTCTCTATATCTATCTATGAGTTCAGGGTTTTTTTAAAATTCTACATATCAATGAGATAATACAGTGTTTGCCTTTCTCTGTCTGACTTGTTTGACTTAGCATAATGTGCCCTCAAGTTCTATCCACGTTGTCACAAATGGCAGGATTTCCTTCTTTTTTATGGTGGAATAATATTCCATTGTGTGTGTGTGTGTGTGTGTGTGTGTGTGTGTGTATTTATATATATCATGTTTTCTTTATCCATTCATCCATTGATGGACATTTAGATTGTTTCCATGTCTTGGCTATTGTAAAAAAAAATAATAATGTTGCAATGAGCATAAGGGTGTATATATCTTTTTAAGATAGTGATTTCATTTCCTTCTGATAAATACCCAGAAGGAGAATTACTGGATCATATGGTAGTTTTGTTTTTAATTTTTTGAGGGACCTCCACACTGTTTTCCATAGTGGCTGCACCAATTTACATTCCCACTAACAGTGCATGAGGGTTCCTTTTTCTCCACATTCTTGCCAACACTTGTTATTTCTTATCTTTTTGATCCTAAGCCACTCTGCCAGGTGTGAGGGGATGTCTCATTGTGTTTTTGATTTGCATTTCCCTGATTAATGATGTTCAGCATATTTTCATGTTCCTGTTGATCATTCGGATGTCTTCTTTGGAAAACTGTCTGTTCAATTCCTTTGTCCATGGATTGATTGGATTGTTTTTTTCTTGAGTTGTATGAGTTCTTTATATATTCTGAATATTAACCCCTTATTAGATATATGATTTGCAAATAATTTCTCCATTCCATAGGTTACCTTATTTTATTGATAGTTGTGTGGGGAAGGTATCTAAATCTAAACAAACAGGTATTCCCCCAGTACTTTAAATATATTAGCCCCTTATCTTCTGAGATCTATTGATGCTTCTAAGAAATCTTCTGTCACTGTGATTGTTATTTATTTACAGGTGTTCTGTTTTGACTCTCTAATAGCCTTTACAATTTTCCTTTTATTTTCTTCTCTAATGTTCTGCAATTTCTCTATGATGTTTTTAAGGAATGGGCTTGCATTTATTCACCCTAGCAGGAACTTGGCATGCTTTTACAACCAGAGGACTCATAATCCTTTGTAACTCTTAAAAATTTGGAATCATAACATTACGAATTTTTCTTCTCTCCCCTTCTATTTTCTCCTTCTGAGACTCCGTTCAGACACATATTAGAGCTTCTCATTTTATCCTCCTTTAATTGTAATTTGACTTTTCTTTTTTAATCTGAGCTTCATTCTAAGTGGTTTCTTCAGATTTACCTTCTAATTCTTTACCTATATTCAGTCAATACTTTAATTAATCTACTGTTTTCATTATTTCAAACCTTCATTTTTAGTTACAAAAATTATGTATGATGCATAAATCTATATATTCATTCTATCATATAGTCCTATAGTTTTCTTATGGATTTTATTTTATTTCTTTTATCCTCTAACCTTTTTAATATACTTGCTTTAAAGTCTCTTCCAGAATAGATTCTGGTTACTTTAGTTCCTCAAGCACTTCCATTTATTGTATGTGTGACTTTTCTCTCATGGCAATGAGTTTCCTCACGGACTTTCAAATTTTTTTTTTTTAAAGATTTTATTTATTTGACAGAGAGAGACAGCCAGCGAGAGAGAGAACACAATCAGGGGGAGTGGGAGAGGAAGAAGCAGGTTCCTAGTGGAGGAGCCTGATGTGGGGCTCAATCCCATAACTCCGGGATCACGCCCTGAGCCGAAGGCAGATGCTTAATGACTGCGCCACCCAGGCGCCCCAAGGACTTTCAAATTTTTATCTCTCAACTATCATTGGTGAGGATTATCTTCCCTAAGAAAAATAAGACTCTTGAAAATGGAAACATTCAGCAATTTTACTTAGCAGAAATGTAAATATTGACTTCTGCTTTCAGCTCTGACATTACTTCAGCTTGGAAGTAATAGCTTCAAGACTTAACAACAACAACAACGAGTTAAACAAACTGAAAGTCAATGGCTTTGCTGGACATGTGAGAGAATCAACATCACAGGAACAAACCTCTACCCCAAAATCTAGAAAGACATACAAATATAGAGAAACACAGCTGAGATCAACTTAGCTGAAGCAGAAGCCATTAGACCTATAAACTGGTAGGAAAACCTAAATGCTAATTTGATGAACTGCTTGAAGTAGAGTGTAGACGACCTTAAGGATGAGATTCCTAAAGGCTGCAGTGGGGGAGAAGACATACCTTCTTGGATTGTACCTCAGAAACTCCAGCATGTTCTTGTGGTAAAGTGCCAAGAAAAATCACCTCTTATTTTTGGCAGAATGAGGGAGAAAGTAACCAGTTTGAAATAATTCCAGTGTGTTCTCCATAACAAAGGCTTACTCTCAAGTGAAAAGATTTTACCAGAACCTATCTCACATAAACTTAAGGACAATTACCCAACTCCAAACCTCTCTAGCTTTTCTGACTCTCACAAAGTAGAGCACGTAAGGAAAAGAAACACTTGTGAAGGTCATAGCTTAGGGATAAGGACTCACTAAATGATTGTGATTTAATCATAAGCTTATAAAACACTTCTCCTCCCCCTTCTCAACTCCTTACCATCACATCAATAAGTCTCCAACATAACAACAGTGGATTACAGTTTAAAGAGCTACAAGGCTCAAACTCTTTAAGAAAGAGTTCTTAGGGAAACCCAACAACAAAGGACACAAAAACAAGGACACTAGAGGAAATCGAAGCTCCTGTGGCCATAGGCTACACCAAGATATATTATATTCAAACTCCAGAAAACCAAAGACAGAGGAAAAATTCTTGAAAGGAGGCAAAGGGTTAAAAAAAAAATCCCCCATATATATATATATATATATATATATATATATATGTACATAGTTCCCACATACCCCTACTTGTTATGTCTCTTAGGCTCCTATATATATAGGAGAAAAGACAAGAATTACAGTGGATTTTTCATTTAAAAAACTGTATAAGTATATTTAAAGTACTAAAAGAAAGAAAGAGTTAGGGATGCCTGGGTGGCTCAGTCAGTTAAGCGGCTGCCTTTGGCTCAGGTCATGATCCAGGACCCTGGGATCAGCTCCACATATGGCTCCTGGCTCAGCAGGGAACCTGCTTCTCGCTCTGCCTGCCACTTCCCTGCTTGTGCCCTCTCTCTCTCTGACAAATAAATAAACAAAATCTTAAAAAAAAAAAAGAAATTAACAAAATACCCCCCAAAAAAGAAAACTACATTGGTGAGTGTATCTCAAAGGAACAGAAGAGAAATAAAAGCGATCTCAATGACCAAAACTGGAACATTTTGAACAACAAAGGAAATGAAGTAGTTGGACCATAACCCAGAGTATAAATGAATATCCGTGAGTACATACTGATACAAATAATCAAATAAATATTTAAATGCGGGGGAAGAAACAAATCTCTATTTAGAAGAATTCCAAATAATTTATGTAGCTATTCCATTCCTTAAGCGTGAACTGCGCACAGTTAACTTCCTTCCAAAGTGTATAGTACAGAAGAGCAGGGGGGAAACAGAGTAACGTCACAGTGCAAAAATCTGACAAACACTATCCCAGCCAGGTGCTCAAGGTTAATAGCATCAGTAATAAATCACGATGATAGTATGGACCCTTGATGTGATATGATAAAAATAGTACTTTCCCTCTGTCTTCTTCCTCCAAATTAACAACCTCAGTCTAATCTTGAAAAAAAAAAAAAACCATCAAATTCCAACTGAGGGGCATCCTATAAAATATTTTACCAGTACTCCTCCAGACTGCCAAGGTCATTTAAAACAACCAAAACCTGAAAAACTGTCACAGCCAAAAGGAGCCTAAGAGACATAACAAGTAAATATAATGTGGGATCCTGGATTGGATCTTGATACAGAAAAAGATAAGTAGGTAAAAGTTAAGGAAATCTAAATAACATGGATTTTAGTTAATAATATCAATATTTTCTCATTTTTAACAAATATACAAATGTAAGATAGTAATAATAGGGGAAACCGGGTGAAGGGGTATGTGGGAACTATGTACTAATCCTTTTTTAAACTTTCTATACGTCTAAAACTTAAAACATATAAGCTCTATAAAATTTTAAAGTAAATCTTTATTTGAAATTTTTTATATATTATGATGATTTATTCTCATTTGGGTTAATTGCAAATCCCATTAAAATACAAATCACGAATGACATCACAAAACTGCATTCTGTTATTATTTTTATTTTTTAGATGGTGAAAAGAGAAAGACATCCCAGGACATAAGGAATGTCTTTACTTGCAAAATATCCTTTTTAGATTTCAGAATCATTAGTAGTATTATATAATAGGAAAGATAGCCTTGCTCACGATTCTCTTAGTTACCTGTGATGAATATTTATAGAGACCAGACTGGTCAAGTTTATTGTTACTTCTTTCTCTTTGCTAAATCAACATGGAAAAGACAATGCTAGACACAGTGTCATACTGGTCCACAGCTGAAACTCTTTCTTACCTTTCTGTGGTCAGTGTCACTACAGACAGACCAATACCTCTATTCTTACAGCCTAGTACATGGGACAGACAAAATTTTGGCTATAGCCTAGCTGCACATAACAATGATCAAGAACCACAATAAAATCTGCAAACATTGAGAAATATGACTGATATGATTCAAATCAGTCAGGCAGCAAGATAAGGCAAGGTAACTTGAAATTACATCTATAATATTTTATATAAGAAAACTAATGTGCATGATTTGAAGTTAAAAGAGACAATGCTTCATATAATAAGACAATACCTGTTATTTAAAAGCACAACTAACAGAGAGCTATAATGATCTGGATTTCATAATTTCTACAAGATCAAAAATCTTAGAAATAGCAAAAGGAAAACTCATTTTAAAATTTGATTTGGGGGCCTGGGTGGCTTAGCTGGTTAAGTGTCTGCCTTCGGCTCAGGTCATGATCTGAGGGTCCTGGGATTGAGGCCTGCATCCATCTTCCATCCGGGTCACACTGGGCTCCCTGCTCAGCGGGAAGCCTGCTTCTCCCTCTGCCCCTCCCCCTGCTCACGTGTTCACTCGTGCTCACTCTCTCAAGTAAATAAATAAAATCTTTAAAAAAGTAAATTAAAAAAATAAAATACAATTTGATTTTGTTTAGCTCCATCCCCCCAGTTTCATGCATACTTTCCATCCCTACACCGCACAAGCCTCAAGCATCTGCGTGTCATGTGTAATTCCTTCCACTGGCCATGCTGTGCCATCACTGCTCATGTGCTATTTTCCTTAAATGGGAGATAAAAACACTTCCTGGTAGATGAAACATGATCCTAGAACTAAAATGAACAGTTCTGAAGCCTAAAGCTACAGTCTGCTGATCCTTCCATTCACAAAGGAAACAGTTTCAGAAGGCTTCTATCTGATTGGGTTTTACTATCTCAACGAAAAATATAGTGGGGTTGAGGTAATCGGGTGATGGGTATTAAGGAGGGTACATGCTGTGATGAGCACTGTTTGTTATACGCAACTAATGAATCGTTGAACACCGTATCAAAAACTAATGATGTACTGTATGTTGGCTAACTGATCATCATAATAAAAATAATAAAATAAAAGACAAAAAAAGTGTGCATAATAGTGCCTAAAAAAATGTATATACATGTCCACCTAAACAAATGATTTCCCATTCTCTGCTGGAGTAACAAATCAAAGCTCTTAACCTTGTGCTCTCCTTATAATCTGCTAGTTTGATACTGTAAGTATTTTTAGGGAAAGCATTTACTCATTCAAAAGAAATGCATAATAACAGGATGTTTGGATACAGGACAATAATATTTGCTAATTGTTTGCAGCCTCTCATTCTTCATCATATTAATTATTGTCCATTGAACCTAGTATATAACAGATGATCAAATACAGATTTGAATGACAATATTTAACAAATAAAATTTGCCCATTATTTACTTTATGTTGCCACTGTGACCTTTCTGCCCTATTATGAATTTTTAGTTGGAGGAAGTTCTATGATAACAAATAAATAAATTGGTGAAAATATAATTAGTTAATTTTTAGCCTGGCTAAGAAACTTTTACCACATTTAAAACAGTTTTGGTAACATCATAATGTTTGTTTGAAATCATCAAACTTTTGGAGCGCCTGGGTGGCACAGCGGTTGGGCGTCTGCCTTTGGCTCAGGGCGTGATCCCGGCGTTATGGGATCGAGCCCCACATCAGGCTCTTCTGCTATGAGCCTGCTTCTTCCTCTCCCACTCCCCCTGCTTGTGTTCCCTCTCTCGCTGGCTGTCTATCTCTGTCGAATAAATAAATAAAATCTTTAAAAAAATAAAAATAAAAATAAATCATCAAACTTTTACAATTATATATAAGAATGATACACAAAAACAATATATAGCAACAGGAATCAAGACAAATTTAAAGCCATACAGGGCCAATTTTAGAAACATTAACATGTACACATACATATGTGCACAGATCTTTACATATGTAGTAGGAAGCAAGAGGCATGTTTTAAAAAGCATGCCCATTTATCATGCATGTCAACTTGTAGGTCACACAACTTCTAAAAAAGAACGATTTTATCACTTCCACGGCAGAGTTACCCTATGCCCTCTTCATCCACCAACAATCATACACACACAAAGAGACAGGAAAGAGAACCAAACAGAGAACTAAATTTTCCATTGAACTTTGTTACACTAGAACCTATGTAGCAAAACTAAACCGGCTATAGAAACGTAGAGTAGGGTCCACTCTGACTTAGCAGTAGCTGTCGCCATATCACGTAAGATTTATGACCAGCATTGTCGTCTTCTTGCTACTTGGTGCAGCAACACACACCAGCCCTAGTGACATCAGGCAGGATGCATGCATGTTTTAGTCCAATTTCACTACTGGGATTTAGTAACTGTAACTTAGAAGTGATGGGTGAACATAAAAGCAGAACAAAACATTAATATTCCCTAATTTCTGACTGTCCATGGCATCCCTATGACCGTATAATGGACAGTTTCTAAAAAATATAACTCACTCCACTCTTTTCATTTTAACCTCTATGACCCCATGACAGCTGATTTTCATGCAGGAAGAACTGAATCCTCAAAATTTCCCATATATGTCAATCTAAGTGGTTTTAAATATGGTGCTTACAAATGCCATCTGCAAACTTAAGTATTTGTATAAACTATTAAAAAGAAAACTAATCGTAAAATAAAGTCACCCACGATGGTAACAACTGTGAAATAGTGGAGCGCTGAGCCTATTAACAGGGAGACCTATTTTTTTTATTCTTTGTCCACCTTTCCTAATGCAGAATTTTGAGAAAATGCGTTCCATCTCTAAATTTCACCAATGTTCCCTCTATAAAATGGAGATGAGAATACCTATTAAACAGAATTGTTGTGAATATAAGATACTGTATATGAAAGTGTTTTATCAACTATAACGTGACACTAAATATATAGCATTATTAAAATAGAAGTTCATGTTCCTTTCTTTTTGTAAGATCAGTGAATAGCAATGGAGAAGTATAGATTTAGCTACTGGCACAATATCTGGTCTGGGCATCAGGTATTACCTGATGGAGAAATCTATTTATGTCAAAATTATCCATGGAAAAATGTATCAGAAGCCATTATGTGTGCAACCAGTGGTCCCACAGACATGCAATATGTGTTGTCCATCAGCAGGTGCTATATTGTGTTGTGATAACAACCAAGCTCCAAACCCCAGTAACTTGCGACAAAGGTTTTATTTCTCACTCACGTGACTGGCTGTGGGTTAGCTGTGGCCCTGCCCCATGTTTTGCTTTATTCCCACAACCAAGCAGAAGGAGTGGCCCCAATCTGGGAAATGTTCTTCTACAGGAAGAGGTGAAGAACAATGGCAGTACACGTAGCGGCTCTGAAACCCATGCTCTGATACGGGTGTGTCCATTCTACTCACATTCCCTTTGCTAAAGCAAGTCATGTGGCCAACACTGATAAATTTGGGTGGGAAGAATACTTCTCCCAGAGACAAGGGCACCAGGGCAGGGTCCCTGTAACTACCATATATTTTAAACAAACAATACTGTCTATCAACAATAGATCTACTATAAATAGACACAATTATGCCCAAGGTCTTACCATTTTTCTACATAGTCATTTTTATGAATGGCCTGAAAAAAGAAGTGGGAAGTCTGTAAAGAAATGTTCCTCACACCCTGTCAAATGATATGAATAGAAAAGAAATACCAAGAGCATGCAGTTGTATTTTTTTTTTTTAATCTTGCAGGTTTGAATGCTGGTCGTCACCAGAACAGACATTCAAAGCTAAAGGAAAGGTGGATGGACTCTTGATAATTTCAACAAGAAAAATTCTCTTTGGTTGCAGTTCCAAGCCCAGCCTTGCCGCTTGATATCTGCAAGAGGTAGGAAACCACTGCATCAGCCTGAGTTGTCTCAGATGCCAAAATGCTATGGGTGTTCACATACATCTCAAAGGAGTTTGGCGGAGAGAGGTCAGGCTAAAAAGAGAGCTGAAGGAGAGATGTACTGATCTCAAATTTAATTTACTGGATAGAATAATCACCCAGAGTGGGAAGGAAATTTCAGTGGGCTCCTCATGGCCTGTGTAGATTATGTCTTTGACAGGATTTTTGAGTCTTTATTTACCAAAGTGATTGTTTGGACACTGATTTGTTTGCCTTACTAACCTAATGAGATAGCGTATATAAAAGTTCTTTGAAGCATAGTAAAAGGTATTCGAATAATGACTGCCATCAATGTAGTGATGTGCAGAAGAAGCAAACTACTTTAGTTATCTCACTTTGGTAAATTAGTTAATTTACTTCCTTGACTACAAAATTTTCAGTATCAAGAAGTCTGCTGAAACCTAGTCTCCTCTGGATATTTAAATACAACAAAGCTTTAAAAGCCTTCAAATCAAGAAAAGTTTTGGAAGAAAAAAAAAAAGCATAAGAAAAGCACTTTAATAAACCTGCATTTTATTTAGATAGATAGATAGATAGATAGATAGATAGATAGATAGGAAGAAAGAAAGAAAGAAAGAAAGAAAGAAAGAAAGAAAGAAAGAAAGAACAGAAAGAAGAAAGAAAAAGTCCTGGAAGAAAAAGAATAAAGGCAAATACCAGCCTTGGGACAACTAACCCACTGTGCCCAAATCTCTATGCCACCTGCTAAGTTAAGGACATGCCATTTTTAAGATACCAAATTCATATCCAAGCAAAACAGTTGGAGGTATCATTACAGAAAACCCAGTTTTAAAATAAATTGTGAGCCTGGAACATATTAACACTTTTGAAAAACCTACACCATGAAATAGTGAGTTCACCAAGGAAAATAAGAGCAAATGAATTCACAAAATATTTGAGCAAGTGGCCATTGTACGTCTCAGCTACTTGTGTTTCAATGCAGAGATAAAGGTGGAGAAGATTTTACCAAATAATAAAAGAAACAGAGGAAGAGTCTAAAGGGCAATGCTTTCATTGAAAATATCAAATTGTCCCAGTCAGAGCATTTTCAAGGCCTCCCTCTACCCATCGGTTACTTCTGATTTGGGTGTCTATGGCTGGACCCTTTGACCACAGTCAGATAGACTCCAGTTTGACACTCAAGACCTTTGTTAGTGAGAAGTCCTACCTCTTTCTCTTTACTTCCTCTCCAGCTTCTCTACCTTCAATTCTTTCTTTTCCTCACTTCAATTCCTTTCCTCCACCAAGTCTTTCAGTCTAGAAGGCTAAACATCATGCCAGGGAGGTTTGATAGCCTTTTTATAAGCTTTCTATAAAAACTGTTTGCCTAAATACAAGTTAAATTTTGGACAAGTCTAAATTTTGCTATAGTTTAAATGTAGGAAGCCACTGGCTGATCTCAGAGATCTTTTGCTATATAGAAATTTCTGCTATACCCATGATGATTGGATTTGGCCTTTGGCATTGTATTCCAAAAGAGGCCAAATTTGAAAAACCTTGACATTTATGCATATAAATACCAATGTTTCTGCAGCTCCTCCAGGAAGCAATTACAAAAATATTTCCATGGTGATTGGATCCACGTGATTTTGATATAACCCCACTTAACATTTCGTTTCATGGAAAAAAAAGAGTGAGGCCCACAGAGATATGCAGCAAACCTATTTACGTTATTTGGTTCAACATCGTCTTCTGTAACATTATCTCCCTGTTGAGCTTCTCAGTTTGACGTTTGCCTGATATGCCCGAGTGTTCATAATGATCAGAAAAAAGTACAGAGTATATATAATACATTTCTTATTTGGAGTCCTTTATAATCTTTTTCAAATCTTCGGGAAAATGTTAAACTGAAATCTCCTGTCTTAGAGAACAATGTGTCTCAATGGAAAATACCAAACTTAGATAGGAGGGAAATGGGGTTTTAATTTGGTAAAAGAAGCTTTCTTCTTCTATCTCTCTCAATGTCATATTGTGCTGCCCTTTAGCAGAATTTGCGTGGAACTCGTATGATGCTGGCCTATGTACCATACTTTATACACATTCTGTGTTAGGAACTGTATATACTAACCAGGCAACAAACATAAGGATAAAAAAGCATGTGGTGAGCGTATGTTGGTAGTTACATGTAATGGTGGTTTCATAAAATGAGCAGTAGTATCTGTGTGAACTAAGCAGATAAAGTGACACCATGACCCGGCGCTTTAATGATTTTGCCCTGTTTCCTCTATTGGTTGTCAAAATGTTCATGTAAGTCCCTGTTTCATTTAGAAATATATTAACATTTAGACATTAGTTCAAACAGATTTATTAGAAGAGGATTCCTCCTATAAAATGTAGACAAAAATGAACAATTTCACTTTTTGCGTGAGGTTTTCTTAAATATAAAGAAGAACCATAACTGTTTTTAGAATTCACCCCTTCATAAAACAAACAAAAGAAGTCCTTTCAAATGTAAATTGGTTTCAAAGAAATAAAGTGTACTACGGTTAGAAAACCAAGATCCTTTACAGTATATAGCATAGTCTTATTTAATTATACCTTCCAAGAACTAAAAAACTCTACTTTGTAAGAGGGCCTGTTTCCTTCCTTTCTTTTCTTTCTTTCTTTTCTTTCTTTTGTTAACTCATGTCCTTTATTTTAAGTTTTTAAGTTCCAGTTGGTTAACCTATAGTGTAATATTAGTTTTAGGTGTACGATAGAGTTATTCAACACTTCCATACACCATCCAGGGCTCATCACAAAATGGGCTCCTCACTTCCATCACCTATTTCACCCATCCCCCACCCACCTCCCCTCTGGTAACCATCAGTTTATCTAAGAGTCTGTTTCTTGGTTTGGTGCTCTCTCTTTTTTCTCCCCTTTGCTCATTTGTTTTGTTCCTTAAATTCCACATTAGTGAAATCATACGGTATTTGTCTTTCTTGACTGACTTATTTCACTTAGCATTATACGCTCTAGCTCCGTCCACATCATTGCATATGGCAAGATTTCATTATTTTTTTACAGCCGAGTAATATTCCATTGTATATGTCAAGCTTTACTTAACAGCATTAAATGGTACTGAAATCCTTAACTCGTTTTTAAATGGTCACATCAACCTTATTTCTCACAAATGAAGGAAATGGGAAGATAAGCTTATGTTACATTTATTTAATTTTTGTTCTCTTTTGAAATTCTAAAAAATTTCACCTTTTTCAACTTAAGCAAAAGACTTGAAACTTAGAGGAATTAGAATAAAAGAGATCTCTTAGAATATTTAAGCATCTTCAATGAATTTGAATGACATTAAAACTATTTCTGGAACATCAATAAAAAATAATGTAAATACTTAACATCTAAGAATCACAAGACCATTAAAAAATTAATTCCATAACTATTTGTCATATTTACTAATCATTTCTAACACACACAAATGACTTAGAAATATATGTAGATATGATATTTTTTATTATAATAATATTTTTTATTATATTATGTTAGTCACCATACAGTACATCCCTGGTTTTTGATGTAAAGTTCGATGATTCATTAGTTGCATATAACACCCAGTGCACCATGCAATACATGCCCTCCTTACTACCCACCACCAGCCTATCCCATTCCCCCACCCCCTCCCCTCTGAAGCCCTCAGTTTGTTTCTCAGAGTCCATAGTCTCTCATGCTTTATTCCCCCTTCTGATTACCCCTTCTTACTTTACCCCTTTCTTCTCCTACCGATCTTCCTAGTTCTTATGTTCCATAGATGAGAGAAACCATATGATAATTGTCTTTCTCTGCTTGCCTTATTTCACTTAGCATTATCTCCTCCAGGGCCATCCATGTTGCAGCAAACATTGAAAAATCGTTTTTTTGATAGCTAAGTAATATTCCATTGTATATATGGACCACATCTTCTTAATCCAGTCATCTGTTGAAGGGCATCTTGGTTCCTTCCACGCTTTGGCTATTGTGGACAATGCTGCTATGAACTCTGGGGTTCATATGGCCCTTCTCTTCACTACGTCTGTATCTTTGGGGTAGATACCCAGTAGTGCAAATGGCTGGATCATAGGGTAGCTCAATTTTTAACTTTTTAAGGAACCTCCACACTGTTTTCCAGAGTGGCTGTACCAACTTGCATTCCCACCAACAATGTAGGAGGGATCCCCTTTCTCCACATCCTCTCCAACAATTGTTGTTTCTTGCCTTGTCAATTTTTGCCATTCTAACTGGCGTAAGGTGGTATCTCAGTGTGGTTTTGATTTGAAATTCCCTGATGGCTAATGATTTTGAACATTTTTTCATGTGTCTGTTAGCCATTTGTATGTCTTCATTGGAAAAGTGTCTGTTCATATCTTCTGCCCATTTTATGATTTCTTTATTTGTTTCTTGTGTATTGAGTTTGAGAAGTTCTTTGTAGATCTTGGATACTAATCTTTTATTTGTAGTGTCATTTGCAAATATATTCTCCCATTCCGTGGGCTGCCTCTTAGTTTTTTTGACTGTTTCCTTGGCTGTGCAGAAGCTTTTTATCTTGATGAAGTCCCACAAGTTCATTTTATCTTTTGTTTCTCTTGCCTTTGGAGATGTGTCATGAAAAAGGTTGCTGTGGGCGATATCGTAGAGGTTGCTGCCTATGTTCTCCTCTAGGATTTTGATGGATTCCTGTCTCACATCGAGGTCTTTCATCCATTTGGAGTTTATCTTTGTGTATGGTGTGAGAGAGTGGTCAAGTTTCATTCTTTTGCATGTAGCTGTCCAATTTTCCCAGCACCATTTATTGAAGAGACTGTCTTTTTTCCACGGGATGTTTTTTCCTGCTTTATCCAAGATTAGTTGCCCAAAGAGCCGAGGGTCCGTTTCTGGGTTCTCTATTCTGTTCCATTGGTCTATGTGTCTGTTTTTTGCCAGTACCATGCTGTCTTTGTGATCACAGCCTTGTAGTACAACTTGAAATCTGGCATTGTGATGTCCCCAGCTTTGTTTTTCCTTTTCAACACGTCCTTGGTGATTCGTGGCCTTTTCTGGTTCCACACAAATTTAAGAGCTCTTTGTTATAGTTCTTTGAAAAATGTCATTGGTATTTTGATCGGGATAGCATTGAAAGCGTAGATTGCTCTGGGTAGCATGGACATTTTAACCATGTTAATTCTTCCGATCCATGAGCATGGAATATTTTTCCATCTTTTTGTGTCTTCTTCAATGTCTTTCAAGAGTGATTTGTAGTTTCTAGAATATAGATCCTTTACGTCTCTGGTTAAGTTAATTCCAAGATAACGTATGATTTTTGGTGCTATTGTGAATGGAATGGATTCCCTAATTTCTCTTTCTTCGGTCTCATTATTCGTGTATAGAAATGCAACTGAGGGGCACCTGGGTGGCACAGCGGTTAAGCGTCTGCCTTTGGCTCAGGGCGTGATCACGGCGTTACGGGATCGAGCCCCACGTCGGGCTCCTCCACTGGGAGCCTGCTTCTTCCTCTCCCACTCCCCCTGCTGTGTTCCCTCTCTCGCTGGCTGTCTCTATCTCTGTTAAATAAATAAATAAAATCTTAAAAAAAAAAAAAAAAAGAAATGCAACTGATTTCTGAGCATTGATTTTGTATCCCGCCACATTACTGAATTGCTCTATAACTTCTAGTAGTTTGGGGGTGGAATCTTTTGGGTTTTCCATAGAGAGTATCATGTCATCTGCGAAGAGAGACATTTTGACTTCTTCTTTGCCAATCTGGATACCTTTTATCCCTTTTTGTTGTCTGATTGCTGCTGCAAGGACTTCTAGTCCTATGTTGAATAATAATGGCGAGAGTGGGCATCCTTGTCATGTTCCTGATCTTAAGGGAAAGGCTTCCAGCTTTTCCCCATTGAGAATGATATTTGCTGTAGGCTTTTCATAGATGGGTTTTATGAGATTGAGGAATGTACCCTCTATCCCTACACTCTGAAGGGTTTTAATCAGGAAAGGATGCTGCATTTTGTCAAATGCTTTTTCTGCATCTATTGAGAGAATCATATGATTTTTGGCTTTTTTTTGTTGATATGATCTATCACACTGATCGATTTGCGAATGTTGAACCACCCTTGCATCCCAGGTATGAATCCCACTTGGTCATGATGGATAATCCTTTCAATGTACTGTTGGATCCTATTAGCAAGGATCTTGTTGAGAATTTTGGCATCCATATTCATTAGGGAAATCGGTCTGTAATTCTCCTTTTTGATGGGGTCTTTGCCTGGTTTGGGGATCAAGGTAATATTGGCCTCATAGAAAGTTTGGTAGCTTTCCTTCTGTTTCTATTTTTTGAAATAGCTTTAGGAGAATAGGTATTATTTCTTCTTTGAATGTTTGGTAGAATTCCCCGGGAAATCCATCAGGCCCTGGCATTTTGTTTTTTGGAAGGTTTTTGATCACTGTTTCTATCTCTTCATAATTAATTGGTCTGTTTCAAAAATCAATTTCTTTCCTGTTTCAGTGTTGGTAGTTTATAGGTTTCCAGGAAGGCCTCCATCTCTTCCAGATTGCGTAATTTATTAGCATAAAGCTGTTGATAAAAGTTTCTAATAATCCTTCCTATTTCATTGGTGTTGGTTGTGACCTCTCCCTTTTCATTCATAATTTTATTAATTTGGGTCCTTTCTCTATTCTTTTGGATAAGTCTTGCCAGTGGTTTGTCTACTTTATTAATTCTTTCAAAAAACCAGCTTCTAGTTCTGTTGATCTGCTCTACTGTGCTCCTGGTTTCTAATTCATTGATCTCCGCTTTAATCTTGATCAACTGCTTTCTTTTGCATGGATTAGGCCTGTTCTTCTGTTGCTGTTCCAGCTTCTTGAGGTGAGAATATAAAAACTGCATTTTAGATTTTTCTATTCTTTTGAGTGAGGCTTGGATGGCTATGTATTTTCCCCTTAGGACTGCCTTTGCAGTGTCCCATAGGTTTTGGACCGTTGTGTTTTCATTCTCGTTGGTCTCCATAAATTATTTAAATTGATTTTTGATTTCCTGGTTTATCGAATCATTCTTGAGCAGGATGGTTCTTAGTCTCCAAGTGTTTGAGTTTCTTCCAAATTTTTCCTTGTGGTTGAGTTCCAATTTCAAAGCATTTTGGTCTGAGAATATGCAGGGGATAATTTCAGTCTTTTGGTATCTGTTGAGACCTGTTTTGTGACCCAGAGCATGGTCTATTCTTGAGAATGTTCCTTGGGCATTAGAATAGAATGAGTATTCTTTTGTTCTGGGGTGTAGTGACATTTAAGCTACATTAGAAAACAACATATTGTTCTGACAAAAATGTACAGAAAATTAACTATTCCATTATTTACTAGGAGAAATTTTTCATGAGAATTTATCTGCATTTGTTTAGGAGAATATTGTTGCCTCATAATTTCCTAGCTAAATTATTATGATAATGTATCTAATTTCCAACTTGACTCTCTCTAATCAATCTTCCACACTTCTACCATTAGGGTATAACTGTGTCCTTCTGCTTAAACGTTTCCCCATTCTTTGCAGGATAAAATTCAAGTTGCCGGAGTGCACCACTCAGATATTTTCATCATCTGGCCTCTGCCCACATCATTTCTAACTTTCTGTTATGGCCCACACCCTTTCCCTGCCTATTTGCTATTGCCCAAATGATCACTCTCACTCACCTTTCTATGTGTCTTATGTGTTTACTTGTTTCTGTATCATTTCCTCAACGTAAAATATTCTTTCTTCCCATTTTAACCAAATATAGTCCTAAGAATTTCAAGATTCAACTCAAGAATCACTTCCTCATAGAAGCTTTTATGAACCACGTCTCTCTTCCTCTACTCTTAAGTTCATTTCCAATTACCAATTCCTTCACTGACATACACATAGCAATCTTTAAAACACCAAAGCCAACAGATTGCAACATAGAAAAATTATCTTCGGACCTGAATTAATCATTACCTAATGCCAAATCTATTCTTGCTTTGATTTCCTCCTCAGGACTACCCAATACACACACACATGCGTGCACACACACACATACACAAACACAAATGTGACACCAGCACTAGTATCAGAGGCCCGGTAAGGACCAAGGACCAGCAAGTGAGCACGGACTACAATAATCCCTCTTTCCACCACTCGTTAGCTTCCCATCCGCCTCCGTTTAGCCATAGAAACAAAGTTATTTCGCTGTGACTCCCTTAGATTACTATCCCATTCTCCTTACTTAATAGCCCATTTTTTGGAGATGATATCCTTCCCTGATTAATACACAATCATCATTTTTTACTATTGGATCTTAAAATCCTTTACAAACACCACCTCAATTTCTTTGAGATGGTTAGAAACCATTGTAACTCCTACTCTGTGAGAAACATTCATATAAATATTTCATGATCATCAAAGCTGCTTAAATCACTTTCTAAACAAAATTACTCATTAACTCAGCTGGTATCACACAGAGACAGTAAATTCTGCTGCTACAGGTCCTGCTGCTAATCCACACCTACTTTAAGTTCTGGAGCTTCAACTAAGAGTTAAACTAGTCCATACAGAGCAAAACCAGCCACATTTCAACGCTGGAGCTTCAGTTTTTCCAAAACAACTCCTTATTTTATAAAACTATCCTCTGATTATTTGAGAATTGGATGCGAGAATTGGGTTCAACATTGAAAGAAAAAAGTCCTTAACCCGTAGAGAAAACAAATTTCAACCCTGGAAGATCCCACATAGTTTCAAGGTAAATATAATGCATTTTCATAGGTACATAGAATTGGCCCGAGGCCACAACTGTGCTTACATTGGGTGGGAACAGTTGACATGCGGCTCCAATGATAAAGAAGTAGCCCACCTGTGCCAGTGTGAGCAGCATCGGGCCACACCTGTTCTTCCCAACCGTGCACACCGGTGCGGACATACTTTCCGTGAATGGCCCAGATACTCTTGTGGCCTACAGTCAGACTGGCATCCCTGCTGAAAGTTGTAACAAGTCCAGGAAAGAGGATCTGAGCATGTGGAAGCCCTTACTTGGTTCTTATTTCTGGAGCGAAGCACTGTACTACACTGGGAGAGAAAGGAATGGGCCTTGTTTTTAGATAGCAGAGTGTTGAGATGCCAAAGACTAAAATGTGAAATGGAAAGAAAAGATTAAGGCCTAGAAGAGAGTTGGTTTTGTGTGCCAAATAGAAATGAATTTGGTCATCCTCTGGTACTTTCCATTTTGTTTTTCAATCTGAAAGAGACCTTTATCATTAAAGAGGGATCCACCTAAGTGAGCAAAAATTGGGTGTTTTGATTGTGAAGGATCCTACCTAAAGAAGCTAATTTTTTTCTATTTCTAAATGATTATCTACAGATTGCTGTTTCACATAAAAAATCAATAGTAATGTCCATGTTGGTGAGGATTGATTTTGTTTTGCTTTAGGACACTGTTGTCTTTGTTTTGTTTTGTTTTTTAAAGACTTTATTTGAGAGAGAGAGCACAAGCAGGTAGAGCAGCAGAGGGAGACAGAGAAGCAGGCTTGCTGCTGAGCAGGGAGCCCGACACAGGGCTCAATCCCAGGACCCCGGGATCGAAAGCAGACACTTAACTGACTGAGCCACCAAGACACCCTGAGTTCTCTTTGTAATCATTAAAAATGCAAAGGTAAAGGGACAGGGAATAATAATGAATTGAGTAACCGCATTTTCGTCCCCCCACATTAAGCCTTGTGAACCTTCAACCAACAGTTCTCTGCCCACAAAACCCATAAAGATCTTCCTGAATTGGGTTCAATCACAATGCAAAGATGCTTCGTGAAATACATAGCAGTGGCTATATGCTGATTAAAATAATCTTCCTAGGTTTTAATCTTTTAAAGATTGCAGGCGAAAAAAAATCAAGACATATAAATGATCATTTGAACACCCTCTTGAAATCAAACAAAAGAAAAATAACTATATTTGCCTTTAGAAAGGATGGTTAAATTACATTTAGAGGGGATGATTTTCACCTATGGAATTCTTTAAGTCATTTATATATCCACCTAAACTACATTCTCTGATCATTGTGTATACTGGAACATAAATATTGAATATATATTTTGTGTATATTGGAATTAAGTTTAGAAATGTTTGAAAAGGGGGATTAAAACAGTATGTAATCCTCTCTAGAATTTTATACTATCACCATCATTACAATTCTCCACATGATTTTATAATTTTATTTTTGCCATTCATTTTTCTTTTCTTTTTCCTTGCAACTCTACCCAGACGAATGGAGACGTGGGGCCGTGGTAGACATATTGACAGTGCTCGGTGTAAGAGATAAATAATGGTGTGAAGATGTGGAGTGTCGCAGAGCACAGCAACCCTGTTTCAGGCCACGCTGTTTCTCAACCCACAGAGCATTGGGTAGAAGCAAAACCTGAGTATGCTTGAAAGGAATAAATCACACTTTT
The DNA here is from genome assembly GCF_017311325.1 of Ursus maritimus. Classification (NCBI taxonomy): domain Eukaryota; kingdom Metazoa; phylum Chordata; class Mammalia; order Carnivora; family Ursidae; genus Ursus; species Ursus maritimus. Next base: position 3,216,568 of record NW_024423453.1, read on the forward strand.
GGACTATATTTCCTGTAGTTAATTTTCATCTTCTCACTGAGTCTACCTCCACAGAGATAATTAGTGCAACTGGCTTTACAAACAAGGAAACCAAGCTCCAGAATTAGAAAAAGTCATAGAGCTGTTAACAGAGCCAAGACTCAATTTCCTGTGCTTTTTCTACTATGCCGTGATTTCTCTATTCCATGTTTTTCCACAGTGAAAGTCAACACAGTTTCGAAGAGAGTTTCCGGCGTTCAAATCTGGAATGTTCTCTGGAAATAACAACTGAATCCAGAGCAGTCTCTCAAAGTAACAACTGAAATCCATAATGTTCTCTTAGAGTAACAGATGCAAAATTGGGGCACTTAGGTGGCTCAGTCAGTTAAGCGTCTGCCTTTGGCTCAGGTCATGATCCCAGGGTCCTGGGACCGAGCCCCCCATTGGGCTCCCTGCTCAGCAGGGAGTCTGCTTCTCCCTGTCCTCCCAGCTTGTTCTCTCTCTCGTTATCTCTGTCTCTCTCGCATAAATAAAGTCTTAAAAAAAAAAAAAGAAAGAAAAAAAAAAAAACTCAATAATAAGGCCTCTCAGCGCAATCTTGCTCCAAATACCTCTGAGCTAGCTAGAGGAGTTAAAGACCGGGAAGAGCTTATGAGTCCTCCTACCCCATCATAAGGGCAGATCAAAATGAGCACCCAACATCAGGTACTTTTAAAAAGTGAAATAATACTGTGAACAAAATAAAAAGTGACACTCTTACTCCCTTTGCCCCCAATTTCTCAACATTTGCCCCAGTTATCTCCTCCTGCAGTAGATGCCATTAAAAAGATCCCTTACGGACTACAATTGGATAGCCCCGATGCTGAGGCTCTGGTCTTATGCATTAGGCTGAATTTCTAGATCGCCATGTACAAATGGAATAGATGTTGTTTATGGAATACGGGCTCTCTGCCTTGTAACCAACGCACTTCCCTGCACTCCTATCGGCTTGCTCCTTGCTGCTCCATCTCCTCCTGTCCCATCAAAACGCTTACCTCTCACTGGCTCATTTCCTCTTTATATCTGCTTATAGGAGTGAGTGTCTAATCATTGATTCACCTACTTTTTCTTGCTTAAAGAGATTTGTTGTAATATACTAGGCATTAAAACACTCTTGCAGTGAGGTCTTGTTGACCAGTAAAACAGTACTAAAATTGCTTCCTTGTAACAGAACATTCTAAGCCAAAACACATTCCACGTAACTCTAACCACAGCAATATTCTTTAAAAATATTTTCCATCTGAACCTACATAAAACTAGAAATAGGTAAATTACCCGATGAAAGAATTCACGTGAAATTTGTAATGCTATGAGAAAAAGAAAATAATCGAAGGTTAGTAAATATCTAAACAACGATGAGATTTTCTCTTAAGAATCTCCAAAGAAGGCTTTTTTTTTCTTGCCAAAACCAGTTATATCTCTAAAATTCACTTCACCAGTGCAATACACAGATATTCTCAGCAGCTGCAGAAAGTGTTTTGTATTAGAGAAGAACTTCATAATGGTTTGTACTAATATCAACATAACTACGCTGGAACAAAGTTTCCCAGAATGCCCTTCCCTGCATTTTTCTGGTGTAGAGACGACCAGAAGAGAAGTTTGTTTGAGATTTGAAAGCAAAATGAAGCTGGAAATGTGAAGCTCTGAAGGTCATTGTGGGCACCAGTCATCCCTGGAGCTTGTGAACATTGTGGCTAATTTGCTGGCTCCTCTTGCTGGGAAGGGGCAGCAGCTTGGCCCACAGCTCCCCTATCTCCCATCATCTCCTTCTGTTTCTCTCAGTCTTCCATTGCTTCTTTTACAAAAGACCTACACTGTCAAGGTTGTAGGAAGTGAGAGACGGAAGTTTGTCCTCATGGGTGTAGTGTCCTCTCATGTTCTAGTTTGTCTTCATTCTCCTGTTTCGGGTCCATCCTTTCTTTCCAACAGCTTATCTATGGCAACTTCAGACCATCACCAGACATGGGCAGCCTTCAGAAGTTTCTTCACCAGATGCCACAATTGCATGTCTACTCCCTACACTAAGTCCCTTATTCCATATCACTCATGGTGGTTCCATTCCCTTATTGATGGCTGACAGGTAGAGAATCATGGCCAGGGAACAGAGTCTATACCCTAATCAAAGAACAGGTAATGAGTCTCTGGCTGAATTTCAGTATCCATGCCCTGGTATAGTGCCACCACCTTGAATATTGGCTAGCCCTGTGACTCACTTTTGACTAATTGAATATGGCAGAAGTGAGGCTCCGTGACTTTGAGGCTAGGACATAAGAAGCTTGCAAATTCTACCTTTCTCCTGGAAAAGTCACAGTGGGAGATGATAGACGCCATGTATGAAGTTTGACTACCCTGAGACTACAGTGCTGTGAGAGATCCCAGTGACTCTACTGGTGCCCAAAGAAGGCAGATAAAGCAAACCTCAACCATAATGGAATGGTTCCTGGGTGGACCTATTTTTGTTGGGGAATACAAACTGTAATATTGCATTCACCTGCATGATAATAACCTTGTTTCCTTATTTCCTCATTTTTGTACTGTTTCTCTTATTCTTGCTTTCAGTCTCTCTTCAATTCATTATACACATCATTACTAGATTAAATCATCTAAGAATATCATACTATGTCATCTGACCTTTAATAACTCGTCAAAGGGCCCCACTGTACACGGGGATAGAGTTTAACCATCTTCCATCTCTCAACCATCTTCCATCTCTATTCCCACCTCCATTCCCTGCTACCTTCTAGAATGAACTCCCCCACTGCAGCCAAAGTCATCTTGATGTCCCTAGCTATGCCGCAGTATTACCACCCCCATGGGCTTGCTTATGCTGCCCTCCAACAAACTTCGAATCCTCCGTGTACCTGCATAAATTGTACCCAACCTTCAACATCCAACTTAAATGCTACCTCCTCCTTAAAATTTTCCAGAGTCTCTCTCTTCTCTGATTTATCTTTACACTTATTATAGAAATCTTACTTATGTTTCTGTGTATATTTTGGTTCCCTAATTAGATTACAATTATATTGAGAAAAGATACTGGTGTTACGCATCTTCATATTTCTCGAGAAAGGAAAGTAGTTGTTGGATTGCTACTTTTATTTTTCCTTTTTTATGGTCTCAAATAAAGTACTCTAAGAAAAAAAATAAATTGTTCTAAACCATACTGAAGCAATCATACTGACAGCTTTTAATGAAATTTTTAGTAAAACTATCGCTAGCTCCGGTATTCACACTCAAGAGATGACTATGGAGCAATTTTACCTAATCTTTATAAGCATGAAAATCTCCTTTTAATTAAAAATCTTATGAACTCCTCTCATGCTAGTGACTGTACTTTTGACACAATATATAACAAAACTCTACTCTGCATTCCATTACTTTCAAATGAATTTCTATTTTATTAATCACAGCAGCATGTTAAAAAAATCCTAGAAATCATATTACAAATCTCTGCAGTATATGCTATTTATTTATCTACTCTAATAGTTAATCATTGAGGTAAACATAGATTCTAAGGCACCTTCAATAAACTCATGTCCCCAAATTTTCCTCTCCTATTCTGCTTCTGACATCCCCATAAGGGATTCTTTTTAAAAAGATTTTATTTATTTATGTGTGTGTGTCTGGGGGGGGAGGAGCAGAGGGAGAGGGACAAGCAGGCTCCATTCTGAGCACTGAGTCTGACTTGGGGCTCGATCTCATGACCCTGAGATCATGACTTGAGCCTAAATCAAGAGGCAGATGCTTAACCGACTAAGTCACCCACGTGCCCCAGGATTATTTTTGAAGAATCATCACTGTTTAAATGTCACTCTAGGAAAGTTCAACTTGGTTTGGTAATAGTCTAGATGCTCAGAAATAGAGGAATGATTACATGAGTCATGACATGCCCATATGATTAATTTTATGGACACAAAAATATATTAAAATTTTATAGTAACAACATTTTTGCAATGTTCCATAAAAAATTGTATATATAGTATGAACACAGATACATAAAAAAAAGGAAAAAAAACTACGCATGGAGAAAACCACCAGAGAGAGTAGATTAAAGTGTGACATTTTCTTTGTATGTCCTTACTGAGAGCATGGGTAATTATTTTTTAATCTACATTTTTAAATGTTCCATAATTAACACATATTATGGTCTCACTGACAAAAAGCAACACACTAGTTTCTTAAAGGTCAGAGATACACCACCGAAACATTCTCTGCTCTGTGGTTCTACCAACCATCAATAATCAAATTCTCAGAAACCATTCATTCACTCAGCCTAATTCATCATTAAAAAAATGCACTAAATGTACCCATCTTAGCTACAAAGTGAAACTTTAAAAAGCTATATTACATAGAATAAGTCAAGCACCAGGGGCTTTAGTTCTTGTAATTTGTGATTTTGTGAACAAGTCTGTGTTCCACCTACCCATGGGTCTGACAACTTTGAGGCTTTTATCGTATTTCCTCTTAGCTTAATGTTTCTAAGCCTCACGTGTCCTAATTTCGTGAATCGATATTCATATAAAAACCCCTTGATCATTTCACTTACTGTTCTCTGGGACTCCTCCAGCTCTCTTTTGTCTGAGAAGCGGTGACCTGGACAGTATGTAGTATTCTAGTTCTTACACGATTGTACGATGATGCTCTCTGATTTGTTTCCAGTTTCCTTCATGAGGCAGGAAGGCCACTGGGTTGGTGTGCTGGGGAGCAGACTGCACTCATTCCTAGGTCACTTTCCTGGGTTCTAACTAACACCTTGAAGCTATCAGCTCTATACTTTGTTTTTTCTTGAAACAGATCTCTTACCTATATAATCTGCATTAATCTCATCTGTCAGTGTTTTTTAGATTCACATAACTGAGAATTTATTCTTAAATGTATTTCCATGGGCCAAAATAGCTTGATATTAATTTCAGTTGGAGATTTTACTATTCAGCCAATTTACTAAATGTTAATAAAACCAAAACAACAACAACAACAACCCACAATCTCTAGAGGACCTTTCCATTATCATCCTCCAGTTAGAAAAGTGCTTATTTATTCTTGCCCTTTGTTTCCTGTCTCTAAGTACTTAGCCACAATAAAAACATTTTCCCTAATGTCATGGTAACTACTGAAGAAAATTTCCTTTCTCATTTTGTCCTTTTATCTAATAGTTTATTTTTACAGTGTGTCCTGAAGTAATTTGCCATGTATTACAGATTCTAACAACTTGTCACACATCCTATTAAACGTCATCCTTTACACTCTCCTACTCAAACAGTTTAAATCCAAGGGACTCCACCTGAGAGATTTTCATTGGCACCTTACAGTTGATTATTTGAAAGCTTTTTCACCCATAACACAGTGTGTTCTGAATCTCAGTGATTCTGGAATGAATTAGAGTATACTGGAATGAAATTCCTGCTCAACCTTCTTCTCACAGCTGGCTTTTTCTTTTTTGTTTGTTTGGCTTCTTTTTTTTCCTAAATGATGAAGTGTGAAGATTGTCCAGGCTTTGGAAAAGACATAGATGTAAGTATAGGTTCAGTTATAAATACAGAAAAAGAAAAATCAGTGAGACGATATTTTCTAAGTCGTATTCCTTTAAATTCCATTAAGTCTATGATCAAAATGATCTTAACTGACCCTGTGGTAAGAAAGGACCCATCCCAGTTCTACATTTTACTCTTTAAAAATGGAGAATAGATATTCAGATTTTAAAAAGTGAATGTTGACTCTTACAGAAAAACTAACCTCAGATGTATCATAAACCTAAATGTACAACCAAAAGTATAAAATTTCCAAGTTAAACATAAGAGAAAAATGTTTGTGAACTTCCATTAGTTAAAGATTTCTTAGGATACAAAAAGGAGGAAAGACAAAAGAAAACTGATTTTGGAATTCATTAAAATTTAAAACTTCTGTGCTTCAAAACACATTTGCAAAAAGGACAAGACTCAAGCTGGGACAGAATATTTACAAAATGTATATGTGATAAAGGACTTACGCCTAGACTACGCAGTACTAGTACAGCTCAGGAATAATAAGACAATGGAACTTCTTACAATGAGCACAATATTTTATGAGACATTTCCCCAAAGATGGTAAACAAGCCATAAAAAGAGGTTCAACATCAGTATTTCTTAGGTAAATGCAATGATAACCACAACTGGATATCACGCCTCTCTAGGACAACTGATACTTAAAAGATGTGCCCACACCCAGTACTGGCTCAGATGGGGAGCAAGAAGAATTCTCATACACTGTTGATAGAAATGCAAAACGTCAGAACCACTTTGGAAAACTGTTTGGCAGTTTCTTATAGAGTTAAATATACTTAATTTACCATATGACCCAGGAATCTGATTCTTAGGTATTTGCCCAAAAGAAATAAAAACATGTCCACACAAAGACCTGTGCATAGATATTGTACTAGTCTGTTCAGGCCTCCATAACAAAGTACCATAGATTGGGTGGCTTAAACAACAGAAACTTATTTCTCACAGTTCTTGAGGCTAAATCCAAGATCAAGGTGCTAGCAAAGTAGGTTTTATTCTGAATTCTCTTCTCTTGGCTTGTAGGCAGTCTCCATCCTGCTGTGTGCTCGTGTGACCTCTCTTTAGTGCACACTCAGGGAAAGAGAGAGATGGAACTCTGGTACCTCTTCTCATAAGAGTACCACTGGTATGACCTCATTTAACCTTTGTCACCTTCTCACAGGCCCTAGCTCTAAAAATGGTAACATTGGAGATTAGAGCTTCAACATATGAATGGGGGGCACAAACACTCAGTTCATAACACACACACACACACACACACACACTTTATTTAAAATAGTCAAAAGCTAGAAACAACTCAATTATCATTAACTGGTGAATGAATAAACAAACTGTGATATATCTGTATAATGGAATATTACTTGGCAATAAAAAGAAGTAAATTACTGATATATAGAAAAACATGGTGGAATCTCAACAGAGAAGCCAGATCCAAACGCCTACACACTATGTGATTCTAATACCCAAAAAGGATTGACTTTAAAAAGAGTATAAAGGAACTTTGAGGGGTGATAAAAATATTCTATTTTATTAATTATGGTAGTGATAGAATATACATAATTATATACATTTTTCAAAACCCATCAAACTAGGGGAACCTGGGTGGCTCAGTGAGTTAAGTGACCAACTCTTGGTTTCTGCTCAGGCCATGATTTCAGAATTGTGAGATCCAGTCCCTAGTTAGGCTCCACACTCAGTGTGGAGTCCGCTTGAGATTCTCTCTTTCCCTGTCCCTCTGCCCCTCCCCCTGTTCACACACTCTCTGTCTCTATCTCTAAAATAAATAAAATCTTTTTAAAAAATCAAACTATACACTAAAAATAGAAATTTTACTGTACATAAGTCATACTTCAATAAACTTGGTCTAAATTTATTTTTTTTATTTTTTTAAAGATTTTATTTATTATTTGACAGAGAGATAGCCAGCAAGAGAGGGAACACAAGCAGGGGGAGTGGGAGAGGAAGAAGCAGGCTCCCAGCGGAGGAGCCCGAGGTGGGGCTCGATCCCAGAACGCTGGGATCACGCCCTGAGCCAAAGGCAGACGCTTAACCGCTGTGCCACCCAGGCGCCCCTAAATTTATTTTTAAAAAGAACATGAAAAATAGAGAACTACAGGAAGTCTAGATATAATCCTCACAACTTGCCATTCCAGAAAGGCAGTGTGGTGATACTGTTCCTTAGCAGATCACTGGCTTATTCAACATGCATATGCCAATGGACATGTAGTTATTGGTCATGTATAAATGAATGACACAGGCGCTGTTCTCAAGAAGCCCAGTGACTAATGGGGTAGAATTGCTACATCACTACCATTTCTAGCAAATAGTAGTAGGCTATCATTTCCACCAAATTACAGAGAATGAGAACAAAAGCAAAATGCTTATCCAACATTTCCCCTTCCAAAGCTTCCCTCCTCATATTTCCAGTAAGATAATACAGCTAGTATTTAATATTCTGGGTTATTATGGTCTGAGTAGTATCCCCCCAGATTCATATGTCAAAGCCTTAACCCCCAATGTAATGCTATGTGGAAATGGGGCTTTGGGAAGTAATTAGGGTTGGATGAGGTCATGAGAGCGGGACTCTTACGACGGTATTTGTGCACTTATAAGAAGAGACACCATAGAGGTTGCTTCCTCTCTCCACTGTATGAGAACACAGTAAGAAGGCGGTCATCTGGAAGCCAGGAAGACAGCCCTCACTGAGGAACCAAACTGGTTGTTTTCCAGCCTCCAGTCCTGTAAGAAATAAATTCCTATTATTTAAGCCACTCAATCTACGTCATTTTATTTCGGCAGCCCAAGCTGACTAATGCGGGCCTTCAGTTTGTAGAGTTTCAGTTAACGACAAGGACACCTGGAGGCGCATTACAATGATCAAATGCCTTGACTCAATGCCAGACCTTCTGTAACAGACATTAAACTATGCTAACAAATGGATTGGGGTCAGGACACTTTCTCATTAGAATAGCACGCTAGAGTAGTAGGTAGTAGAAGTCATCAACTCCTGAACATATTTGATGCAAAGGGGTCCAGCAGGGGGTAGAGAAATGGGGGAGGGCAGTAGGAAATAGGCAGTAATTTTATTATGTATACCACAGCAGGGAATTTTATACTTAGGAAAATACATAGGCTTTGGAGAAAGCCTGGATTCAAATCCTGACCCTTTCTCTTATAAACTGTGTGGTCTTGAGCAAGTTAAACTCTGAACTTCAATCTCCTTCACCTGTAAAATGAAGATAAAAAGCAATCCCCTATATCTTGGGAGTTGTGAGCATTAAATGAGAAAATAGATGTAAGAAATACTTCATGAAAAGTAGATTAGTTAGTTGTTCCTGCTTTTACAGCCAAGGCTGATCCAGAACAATAGCTCAATGAGATACAATCAAAAAACCAAATGAGCTTTGTCACGTAATTATAAACTGGAAACTATGCCCCAGCATTACATCCCCAGGGAAATAGTTAAATAAGTTAATTCTTGAAGCTTAAGATCAAGACACAGTTCCTGTCATACGACATGAAAATAACAAATATTTGTAGTAGGAAGGGCTGTAAGAAAGTTGTTTGGCTCAAAAGGACTAAAGCCCTAGTGACAGAATGACAAGTTTCCATATCAGAAAAATGGACATCTTTCAGATTGTGTGGGAATACAAGAACCTTATCAAAGTACCTCAAACACCACCACCCTGTCCTCTCCATTTATCCTACATTTACTTATAGATTGATGCTGATTACAAAATTTTAAAAGAGGAGAAAGTAGGGAAACCTAGGGCCTGCTGAGATATCCCAAAAAGCAGGAATTTTGTTAGTTCCTAAAACAGTTGATTTACATCCAGTAATAAGAAGTAATCCAAATAATATTCTTGAATATAATCATCAATGAAGTTAAAATTATTTCTCTTAAGGCCTGCACATAATACACAGTTCACAATGGATCCAGAATCCATTTAATCCCAACCAATGACACAAAGGAACTTCAAATGCTCTTCTAACTTAACGGACTTCAAGGCCAATCGCTTTGGCTTTCCTGTCTCTGTGAGTGGTCAGCACTGACCTCTAGTGGCAAGTGTGGCTAATCACAGCCCTGTCCTTCAGTGACCCCAGGGAGAGCACCCAAGCCAGAGGGCTCATCGTAAGGGAAACAGCTCTCCATGCTGTCAGTCCTCAGGCCCAGAAAGATCATAGTTACATTTTTTTTGTTTTGTTTGTTTGTTTGTTTGTTTGTTTGTTTGTTTTAATCTTGAGTGCTTCTCCCAGCTCACAGTGGAAATCTAAGAGGGGTAGTTTGTGGAGCTTGATTAAAAAAAAAAAAAAAACTGTAAGAAGCAAAAGACAATGACCCTGATCTCCTAAGATTTAGAATCTGGATATATGACCTCAGAAATTCACCACTCATGCAAACGAAACAATAGACATTCAATGATCTTACATATGCATCTGTTTATTCTATTTACTCTGTTCCACAGGGAGCTTGTAAAGACATTGGTCAGTCAGTTAAAAACAGGTCTGGGGGCGCCTGGGTGGCACAGTCGTTAAGCGTCTGCCTTCGGCTCAGGGCGTGATCCCAGCGTTCTGGGATCGAGCCCCACATCAGGCTCTTCCGCTATGAGCCTGCTTCTTCCTCTCCCACCCCCCCTGCTTGTGTTCCCTCTCTCGCTGGCTGTCTCTATCTCTGTCAAATAAATAAAATAAAATCTTTAAAAAAAAAAAACAGGTCTGGGAACTCTTCTATGCAGAATTACAATTAGACATTATGTGAAGGCGCAAAAGAAACAAAAGATCACCTCTACTCAAGTACATTGGAAATCAACTGGGATGAGAGGATTCATAAATTTATTTTTTTACCTCTAATAGAGGAATCAAACATGCAACAGTCTTAAATAAAAAATATGAGAAAGGAGAGAATAAGCAGAACAATGAGATGGAGAAAAAGATGTATCAGGTAACTATAAATTTTAGGGTTTAAATTTTTTATGGGGTAGGTAGTAAGAGTGATCTTAAAAATAAATTATCTATTCCAATCCTATCAATTTAAAGAGAAGGAAATAATGGGTCCAGAAATGTGATCTGACTTTTGTACAGTCCCATAACAGTAAATGGAAAATCACTATTCACAATCCCACTCAGTTGTTAGTGCATCACATGATGTGTCCTACCTTACAAGAACCGAGCTTCTGTTCCATTTGGACTTTGAAAGAAACCTTAAACGTAAAATAGGCTACTCTAAAGGAAATCATTTCTCCTATGGCCTCACTTAAAGATAAGCTCATCGAGTGAAATATTACACATTTACCTAATGCAAAGGGACACATTACCTAATGCAAATGGACAAAGGATGGAGGTGATACTGGGTAATTTATGCTTTCATCTGCTACGTAATGCTCAATTTCATGTATCTAAATTTCCTTATATACTGCAAATCATTTCAAATATATCTCATTTAAAATACAATACGAGGCAGGAAATTCCTGCCTTTCTCTCTTGAATATAAGTATCGGTTAAATTCAAATTATTTCTAATGGCATCTTCTCTCTCTCTTTCCCTCACTAATACCATTTGCTACTCTGCTCCTAGACAGTTTCAAAGTCAGATGGGCTATTGATTCTATGTTCCTAGAGCATTTAACAGTGAGAAAGAGGAAAGAAGAAATCGGTGGAAAACCTCTTTTCTTCAAGATTTTCATCTAGGGGTTTCAGACTGTTTGGATGCGTTTCAAATAAATATCCCTTTTCTTAGTGTAGTTGATGCATATTTTTTAGCCTCCAGAGGAGAACACTGATGTGCTAAAATTGTCATTTTTCAGCTAAATTGTAATTTGCTAATCCCTTAAGGCCATCTGACAGGCTTTATGGCTATTCTGACAGACTTCAGTGTAAATAAAGAATATTTTAAACGAAATTGTAAAAAGTTTATTTTGGGAAAGTAAAATATTTATTTATTATTAATTATTTGTATTTTATTATTTATTTCTTAATTATTTATTATTATTTAATTATTTTTATGCTTATATAAAATATTAATTTTTATATTTATATAAATATTATTTATTAATAAATAAAATATTTTTTGGAAAGTAAAATGGCAGAGGAGGGCATGACTTACCTAATACAGAATAAGAATTCTGCTTAATTAAGTAGGAGCAAATGCATTATGCTATGTAATAAACTCTGTTGTTAAACCTAAATTTAGGGACTGGGCTTTTATGACCAACGGACTATTATGAATAATCAAAAGATACCATATATACATAAAGGAACTGTTATTTTGTAAGAGTTAGAAAATTATAAGTACAGTTTTATATAAATAATGTATAATATTATAAATACATAATACAAAACTCAACTGAATGTAGTTATTCACTTTTAATGACTGATTAGGATTTTGCAGTGTCCCAGTACTACTCTGTGAATATCAATACTATCGGACATGGGCTCAAACTTGGCTAAAATAAAGCTTCATTAAAAGAATACTGAACAAATCAAACTTGATATGCTTAGACCATCAGCTCTCACTGGGACTTTTAATTATAAGTCAAAACTTTCACTTGTTAGACTATTACTCAAAATAACACAGGATGAAACAGAATGTCAAACTTGACTTTGCAAGAGGGCCTGAAGTTATCCCACCAATTTTATAACGAAATTTTATATTTTTAACTAAAAATTTACTATTTTTTAAAGATTATTTATTGATTTTCTTATTTGAGAGAGAGAGAGAGGGAAAGAGCAAGTGAGGGGAGATGCAAAGGGAGAGGAAGAAGGAGAGAATCTCGAGCAGACTCCCTATTGAGCTTGGAGCTCGAATGTGGGGCTCAATCTCATAACCCTGAGATCATGACCTGAGCCGAAACCAAGAGTCGGACGCTTAACTGACTGAGCCACTCAGACGCCCCAAGAATTTACTATTTGTGACAACCGCTTCATTCTAGTAATCTATCCAAGGAATGTTATAAAGCAAGCATGGAAATATGTATGACGGTCGTCATTTCAGCAAAACAGACAAAGCTAAATGTTCAGTATAGTCAAATACGTTCATGTGTGGCCATATGATGGACCATTCTGGCACCTTTAAAAATGATGTTTCATGAAGTTTAAATAACACGAGAAAAAAACTCATGATAAAATGTTAATTTAAAAAAAGTCCTAGAAAGAAATACACTGAAATATTAACCATCATTTTTGGTGATGGATTATCGATGATTTAAACTTTCACCTTTGAAAAAGGAATAAAATAAGCTTTCATCCATGGAAGGCTGTTTCTTCAAGACATATGGGAGAGAAAGAGATTAAATGCTATTACATTTTATCTACGACTAAATCACGACACTCCTCATTTCTTCACTCAAATTGCATGCTTGTTTCATTCCCTTTCTTTATTTCCTCTCTCAGCATGCATTCCACGCCAGACTGCAAGGGCACGCAATAAGAAAGCTTTAATGTGCATAATTCTTTATAGCTTTTACGTTCCTTTCATTTTTTATTTGACCCTAATAATTTCAAGAGGAGGCAAGATATAGGCACGTACCGACTTCTTGGATTTTTCTGTTATTAATATAAACATTTTAGTTTTTAATGTCCATAGCAAATGTTATTAAAATAAATGTTATTACAGTATCTAACACTAGGAGAGTCATAAGTATAAATCCTAGTTACTCCACTTAGGCAAGTTAGATCTCAACTCAGATGTCAGAGTTGAGCCCCCCCTTACCCCCTCTTACATTCACCACCACCACCCCCAGCCAATCTATCGCATTACCTTGTATCATCTTCATAAACTTAAGTATCTGGAATTATTTGCTTAGGCATTCAATACTTGTTTAATGCTAATATCTCCTACTACCACTACTCCCAAGAGTGTGATTCCATAGATGAAAGGATTTTATTCCTCCCCCTAACCCCACTGCGTTTGTCCCAATACCTAGAGCAGTGTCTAGCTTACAGTAAGCATTTAATAAACACACATCGAATAAATAAATGAATGAGTAATAATCTATCTGAATTTTTCCTTTCCCGTAAAACAGAGATAATTACGTCTACCTTATAGGCTTATTGTAAGGATTAAATTAGGTAACATATGAGAAAAACTCTTAAACACTGTCACTTTTCTCAATCTTCCCTTTACCTGCTATAGCATGTGGGGGTCTTGGACAATTTTTGCCATATCATATCCCAAGAGCCTCCCAGGACGTTTTTCAAAAAGGAAGCTCACATTATGCATACTAATTAGTATATCTATTAAATAATCCAAATTAAAAGCACCAGACGCCATATCCATAAGCAGTAACAGCGGTATTGGCTCACAAAGCCAGGTAAGCTCATGGTTGAGACCATGTCTGATACTACGCTTAACTGCTAAGAGAAATAAATCACAAGGTGTCAAATAATCAAAACTTGTTTCTGGAGGACTTACCTGTCCTCAAGGTCATGCTAGGTGATATACTAATAAATGGAACAACTGTACAGCCTCACAAATGTACAGGATATTTCCTCAGTCGCCTCAAAAGGATACTTGGTCCCAAAGAAAATAAAGAACATGTTTTGACTTCGATGATTTGTGTGTCCCAAGAAGATTTATAGTTTTATAATTCAAAATGTTGTCACATTTTAGAGCCCCAGAGAGGCTAAGGGAATTACCCAAAGACACACAGCTACTTCGTGGCTATAGGTCATGCATACCATTTAATTCAACTAAACTCAACTGCCATGAAGTGAGCACTTGAAGGCCTTTGGCTTTACTGATCTGCTGGGTTCTGGGAGCAAGCTAGGGACACATGCATGGTGTTCAACATCTTTGGAACATAGTTCACTGAGCAGCTGTTTGGTTAATTGGTTGGTTGAATGAAGTTTCCAGTTGTCTCTGACTTATCCTGAGAATAGATATAATAATGACAATGGTACATTTTTTACCTGGTGCCTCCGGGAGCCTTACTCTATCAACTAACTTCAAAACAGCACCCGCATTTTTTAAATCATAAATGTTTTGCACAAAATAACGTATAAGTTTTTCTTGATTTCTTGGCTTCACAAAGAAGAGAGACCTATCTCACTAAAATACCTTTATTGCAAAACCATGCTGTAATGGTAGAAATCTCTTCGCTTTGGCCCGAGTTTTAAGCTGGCTATGTATAATGTGACTTGACTTTCTGACTTTCGGCTGAATTATATTTGAACTCTTTCTCTGTTAGACTATTTTAATTTCAAATGAATCTTTAAAAAAAAAAAACACCTGACATTTGTGGTACGCATGACTACATGGTTACAGACAAAATAGAAAAAGCATATAAAAGGTTTGTTATACATCTGGAGAAGATAAATTCTTTTTAATACGAGAAGAGATATTCTACATTACATGTTGACTTCCTGTTTTGACAATTAAGCACCATGTGCTACCATGTAAAACAAAAGTGAAAAAGTCAGGATTATTTGTAATTATATGATTATAGGATTTCTGGATGTATGGGTATAATATTATAGGTGCCAGCTTTTTGTGGGAAACATGATTATATGGAATACAAACATCCAGAAATCCCAAAAATATGTTGCTTATAGTTTTATACAAGGAAGTTTAATGACTAGAACAAAAAAATCAAACTTGACTATCATTTTAGTGTTAGCATTTCTATTGAATTCTTATGGTTCCTTTTAGATAAACTGTAAATAAAATATTCATCCTTTGTTAGTCATAATAATTAAGTCAGGATAACCCATTCTCTAAGCATTTGGATACATAAGAGTTTACTGAAATATGAAACCAACAAAAATCAGTCAAATGTTCATTCTTTCACTTCTGATAAAAAGAAAAGCTTTAAAGTTAATTCAAATTTTTAATTATTTTGAATCCCTACTATGTGCTCTACATTGCTTTGGGAACAAATACGGGTCACTGAAATCATCCTCAGAACACCATGCTATGGGGAAATGCTGAGCTATTTAGCATTTGTTGGAAATGTGGAGTCATTTTTCTTTTCAGTCAATATGTCCTCAGACAAAAAATCTTAGAACTTGAATTTGGATCAACTTGAAATGAAATTGACAGTGGTGGAGCCTTCACAAAAGCTTCTTCGATACATTAAAATTTTAGTATGCATTATGTCTTGTGCTGTGAAATCACTGTTTCCAATTCCATAATATGATAAAAGATAGCATTTTATCAGCGGGTCCTACTCCTGGCCTCAGCAGTACAGGACAGTGGGGAGCTGAGGTCACCTACTGCTTTCAGGAAAGACCCACAGACCACCCCACTTGGAACTGAATTCAAAGTTTCTTCTGCTGTGGGGTCACGCCATACCATTTTCTTGTGTTGGAAGATAATCTGCCATCAACCAATTAGAAAATGGGATCTTAAAGCTGCACTTACCTATCACACCTATTAGGAATCTTGTGCTAAATTTAGTACTTTTTGGCCTTGTATATGCATTTGTTTACTTCCTCTTAGGAGTTTTATCACATTCCTTTGTAGACAGAGACTATATCTTATTTACCTATGTATCCCATTAAAACCTAAAACATTGGTTTGCCTATAGAAGGTACACAATAATACATAATATACAAGATGTTCAACCTATTTTTTATCTTACTTAATAATTTACTGCTCTACTCATACTTGTAAAGTAAAAAATTATTAAGTAAGGTAAAATAGATTACTACTGGGAAATATTTTTCTGTATACCATTATTCTATAATTTAGTGGTTTAAAAGAACCATTTATTTAGCTCACAGCTCTGCTGTTAACAATTTATCCTGGACTCAGCTGAGTGGTCTTGGTTTGCACATGCATCTGCAGCCAACTGGCCGGCCACTGAGGACTGGTTGATCCAGGGAGATCTCAGCTGGGATGATTAAATTCTATGAAAAGTATCCTTTAATTCTGTGAAAAGTTTATCATCAATTTTGGTGGTTAATATGTTCAAGGACTATTCCTTACACTGAGCTAGGAAGAAGCAAAGGCTTAGCATGGTCACATGCTTATCCAGCGGCCCCGTCCTCCAGTAGGGGTTGGGTATTTCAGTGCAACACGGCTGGGTTGTAAAACAGAGAGAGCAAGTATCTTCATTGTCTGCACCTGCCTACCCACTAAGATTCATGGAAACCTTGTTTGCATATTTCTTGGATATCCCATGCTGCTTCCTGCCATAGGCCTCAGTTGCCCGGAAAGGTCTGTCCACACCCTTCACCTGGCTAACTTCTACTTTGCTTTCAAAGGTTGTAGCTCCCACAATCCTTTCCTGGCCCTAAACTATAAAAATACTTATATAATGGAATATTACTCGGCCATAAAAAAGAATGAAATCTTGCCATTTGCAATGACATGGATGGAGCTAGAGGGTATTCTGCTCAGCAAAATAAGTCAGAGAAAGACAAATACCATATTATTTCACTCAATAGTGAAATTTAAGAAGCAAAACAAATGAGCGAAGGGAAAAAAGAAGAGAGAGGCAAAACAAGAAACAGAATTTAACTATAAAGAACAAACAGATGATTACCAGAGGGGAGGTGGGTGGAGGGGCCAGGGGATGGGGATTAAGGAGCACACGTGTGATGAGCACCGGGTCATGTATGAAGTGTTGAATCCCTATACTGGACACCTGAAACTAACATTACACTGTATGTTAATTAACTGGAATTTAAGTAAAAATTTATTTAAAAAGAAATTTTTCTGTCGTATACTCTCCCTTCAGAGCACTGATCTCTGTACAGCTGTGTGATGATTTGATTGAGGCCTGTCTTTCACAGACTAAAAGATTCGCAAGCAGAGCAACTCTGGCATTGCTCGCCACGTCTGGGTGGAGTGAGTGCGTAAGTGAAGAGTAATTAAACGTGGGTTTTTAAGAAGAAGAAAAGTTATTTTAATATTCCTAAATTACGAACATTAAATACTCTAAGGCTGAGAAATCTGGTGCTCTGTTTCCAAAGGGCAGAGATGGTTTAAAAAGAGTCTTCTTCCATGTTTTTCCCCAATCTGTTTCCAGAATGGGGCCGACAGATCACCCAAAAAGGAGACAGCGTAGCTCTGTGTCAGTGATCCCCTAGACCCAGGCTCCAGCTTCCCCCTGAATCAGTGCCAGCTGTGGTGGTGGCTTTTGAGATGCACACGACTTTCCTATGAGGTCATTACTGATGGAAACTATCAACACCTCTGCCCCTTGGGGAGGGTAAGAAGTCAGCCCCATTCAAACAAGCATTCCTCAGGCTCCTGCCTCAGAAACATTCTCCCGCTCCTACCACAGATGTTTTAGTCTGAGGGACAGGATAAAGGATGACATTGAGGGGTGAAAATCAGAACAGACCTGAGACAGCTGCATGGCGAAAGGATCATGGAAGAGCTTCCATGTGTCTTAACGCTATCCATTTTACCATCCCCTCCACTTAATTGAGTCAAACAATGAGATGCTGTTCCAAGTAGATGCCCGTCTCTGCTGGGCAGGTATCAGAGATTGGTCACTCATCCTATCTCCCATAAAACGGAAATTACTAGATTGTAAAACATTTTTTAGCCTGCTAACGCCATGATACCAGTTTTCCAAGACTAGTTTATTCTACAAAAATAGTCACTGCCTAGTTCTAGATATGATCATTTTTGTGTGTTAATGAACTGGTTGTAAGCAAATAGATATATAGACCAAGATCAGAAGATAATACAAAATGCATAGGTGAGATGGGAGAATTCATTATGAAAAATATGAGCAAAGAACACATTTCTTTGGTTATTCGGCCATCTTGATTCCTCAGTGGGGAGTTTATAATGGTCTGAGATAACCTAGCTACACATGGGTTCCAGTAAGCGATTATAAGGGAGCTAGGTGGCTTCATTCAGCAAGCACTGGCTGCACTCCCACCGTGTACCAGGAACCGCTCTGCAGGGATCTAGGACGGTACAGGGCATTCCCTGATCATAAGCAGTGTATAGTCCAGCAGAGCTGTTTGTCAAACGGTGGGTGAGTTGGGGGCTATCTGGACAAAAAGAACGGCAAAGAAGTTGCCCTACTGCTTGAAAACATTGTAACAAATAGTATTTGATAAAGAACTTCAAAGACCATTAACATAACTGGAGTGTTTATAAGAAGGAAAAGGCTCATATTACTAGAAGCAATTTTCAACAAGAAGCTGAAAAAGAAAAGCTGGCATTTTGGGGAATGTAGAATCTTAGAAACCTTTGGAGGACCCCTTTGAAGTTTCAGTGAGGGGGCTTCTGGTTAGTGTTTCCATAATGAGGCTGGGGGACAGGTTATGAAGACAACAGGGTAACCAGCACCTCAACCACTCTTCGAATTCACTGGCTCAAAGAGGAGGCTGTGTTCCAGGTAAAATCACAACACACCACAGGTGTTTCGACTGGGCCAGAAAATGCAGGATTCAAGTAGCTCTTTCTAGGCAGAGAACGAAACTCTTCACAATTATTATTTTCAAACATCGTAACAGTATAAAAATCTAATGTTATTTTCCTACGCTGAGGGATAAGGGACAAAAGCAAGTGGGCAGTGAAAGACAACGCACGGAAGCATAAAGAGAGAGAGAACGAACGGCCTGCTCCAGAGAAAAACCGCACCACAGTGACAGGCCTGCTGTGCAAAAGCCCATTCAGCAAGAACAGCCCGGACCTTCGTTTCAAACGTTATCAGAAGCCACTGGTCCTAAAGTATCACTGGCGCCTACTGAATTTTCACCAGGGACCTAACAGAAAACATCTGTTCTCTTACTTAAAAGTAAGTCAATTGATTAAATCAACGTTTGCTCTTTCTTCTATTAGAAGCATTGCTATTTCTCTTTTGCTTCTCTCAGACTCCTCTAATAACTTACTTCTGCCTGTGAGTTAAAATCTGGGATAGAGATGTGTCTCTTTCCGTGCCTCCATGGGAAAACGTACCACAGGTCAAGCTGGAGTCCTGTCAGAAATCCAGCAATGTAAACAATTTCATAACGTTTCATATGTACCTTGAAAGTTGATACATCCGCATAAAATGACCTCAAACAGATGCCTGTGTGAGTGTGTGTATGCGTGTTTATTTGTGAATACACAAAATTCTCACTGCCTTGAGAAAATATTGGCCAGAAAACTGAACTTTTATTTTGAAATTCAACCTTCATGTTTAAAATCATTTCATAGTTTTTACAAAGCAGCTTCCGGAACATGAGTGGATTAGGGCTGTTTTTAACTTGAGGTTCCCAACGTGAAAATGGAAACTTGGTGCTAAAACTTCTGCAGCCAGAATCCATAGGGCCTCAATGGGACGACCCCCCTATATCAGAACCCACTAACCAACAGGATCCATAGCAAACAGTACTCAGAGAACAAGAATAAAAATCGCAGCCAACTGCACGGCATGGCCGCGGTCATTCCCAGAACAAACCCTTGTCTGGCACCTACAACATGCCAAGTGCTGTTCTGGGCCCAGGGGATGCATGGATAGTGTTTGCCATAAAGGATCTCGCGATCTAACAGGAAAAAGAAATAAGCTTCGAGTCACAATATCCTCAGATAAATGCTGTGCTGAGGGATATATAAAGTGACGTGAGATAACAGGCAGGAGGATAGCTCTGCCTTCCGAGAAAGCAGAGAGGGCCTCACGGAAGATTCCAGACAGGGAGCCATATTTGAGCGAGACCTCAAGGAGGATATGCCCCACAGCTCACGTATTTTTCCACGTATTTCATTCAATGAACTGGCGAGTTGTCTCACTACTCTGGTCCTCAGATTCTTCATTGACTGGCCAAGAGAATTCACAGTAAGTTTTGTGTTTAAAACACATGTTGAGAAAAGCCTGCCTCCCAAGCATGGCGTATGCGGAAGGGGGTGACGGGGTTGTGGATTTGGGGGTTGGAGCTAGAATGAGAGGAGCGAAAAGAAAGAGGAGTATGGGATCCTTAGAATGGAGAGAAATGGTTCCACGGACCATTTTTCCCCTTCTTCCCTTTGTCGTTTTAGATTTATAGGCAGCATCAAACCACTGAACAGGAAAACGAAATTACATGAACAGCTCTGATCTCCCTCTTGATCTTTGTCCATCAATAGGACATGTAACAAACATCATGTTTTAAAAATGAGGAGAAGGCTATCCTAACATTAAGGCATAGAAAATTACATATCAACATACCATATGTATGACATATTACATGACACCTAATGTTATACTAACATATGGCAGGAATGGGCAGGAAATCCCAGGTCAGCAAGCTGACAGGAAGAGCACCCAGAAACTTCTGGGGAGATTGGGTGAATAATACCTAACACATATGGTTGCTGTGGGGATTAAAGACACGACGGATGTAAGGCACACAGAACATTGCCTGGTACAGAGTCTGCATGTGGCAAAGAGTTTTTATTGTTGTCACCTGTCCCCATCTAAAAATAGAGCTAATAAGAAGGGAAAGGTCCTGTCCAACCTTGTCGTCATCTACACAGGCAAACGGAGCTGGTGAGCGCAACAGGAAGAGAACAAATGTAAAAATTTCCAGGGCTGCCTCTCTATTCCCAGCGCCCTAAAGGGATGATGACGATATGCAACTCTCAGATGGCCCCGGGGCCTGCCCACCAGCCTGAGATCTTGACATGGCAAAATCTTCTGGTAGGTGTCATAACAAAAAACATTAAAAAAAAGAATAAAGACAACTTAGAAAAAAATGTTTCAAGTGAAGTTCCACAAAAGGGAAAAATATAAAGAAGCAAAATGAGGAAACACGTATGAAACTTGTCAACTGCTGTACCTATCTACGGCTACGTGTTGGCCAACTGTTAGGAGCGCTGGTACGAAAGGGGGTAACACATCAGTAGTGATTCCTGCCCAGAAATAATATGAAACACAATGTAGAGACATACTGGCTTAATTTGCTGAAGGATCTTGGAACTAAAACAGGAAAGAAAATAGTTGTTTCCCTCATTGGAATGCCCCCAAACGCGTCTGCGGTAAGTATAGCACCACCCTGGCATCTATCACAGAGCGTTTGGTCATCTTGACAGGGTGTGGGCTGACACTTGATATGAGCACCATTAAACATGGGGACGCACATGACAGCAGAAATGTAAATGAAAGGAATTTTGTTTTTCACATCAGTGTCCGAGGTGGAGAAGCCAGACCAAGAATGAGATAAAGTAGAATCTGACAAAGAAAGATGGCAAACTCAAAGCTTGGGATGCCATCAAAGCTGAGCACAGTAGGAGAGAAATTTCAGATACATAATTCATACATGGAACTGGAAATAACAGAAAAAGCTGATCAGAGCTTCTGAAAAACAGCCAAATCACAAAATCTCAAGCCATTCAGAAAAGTTCTTAATAAAGCCTCATCCAAAAGCAACTCCTAAAACATATGTGGCAAAAATTTGATGATTTATTCAGCCAGCATATATTAAGGACTATTACGCACCCAACATATTGCCTAGTTCTGGGAGATGAGCTCCAGCCTTGCAAGAACTTACAGGTCAGGTGTGGGAGACAAGAGGCCCACATTCCACAGCTCGGGTGGCTTCGATAAGGAACGCGTCTACATGAAGTCGTACCGTAGTGTGCACCTCTTAGGAAAGAAAAGATGGAGCTCAAGAAAGAAACAAAAAGAACTAAGGGCAACACAAACAGCTTCAGGGCTCAAGAAAAGCCCTGCTGAGGAGAGGGAAAGATGTGATCTCTAAAACATTAAGTCTGACATATCGCTGTCCTGTATTTCAAAGCTTTGAACGCTAAAGAAAATTGCTGAGTAAATAAAGAACTTGTCAAAGGAACTCACAAACATCAAGGCTCACGGAAATACTGCATATCCTGGCTGGGTTAAGATGAGTACGTAAGTTATTCTCTTTCTTACTGACTTTCAGCTTCACCAAGAAATGCCAAACTAACAATACTAGCAACCATATTTGGGGGGAAATAATCCTTCCTAACAGAACTTGTATACATGTTAATGCATATGCATATTTGCCAGAAAATTGAGATGTTATTCTGTCTCTTCTCCAAATTTAGTCCTTCAAATTGGATCCTCTCTCCAATTCAACTTCAAAAAAAAGAGAGGAAGGAAGGGAGGGAGGGAGGGAGGGAGGGAAGGAAGAAGGAGGGAGATATGTGATTACGAAGGCAAAAATTTGATGAAAAATGGAAATGAGAGAACAGCTATTCCTCCAGGAAATAAAAATGCAAGAAAGGACTTTTTTCCCTGTGTATTTCTACAAGTTAAGCACAAGTGCAGGGTTTAAGAGATGAGGAGAAAGCGTCCCTAGAAAGATTGGCTAGGTGAAAGATTTGCTGGAAGCAGGCCCAGGAAAAAACAAGTGGTTGCAGTTTTAGTGGTTTACCTAGAAGGACAATGGGATGTACTAAAGTATTCTAAGGAAAATAATAGGGGAAGACAGGCTGATGAAAGTCCAGATCCCAGCTTCAGCAGAAAGTGTGGGAAAGGAGGAAATAAAGAGGCATGTGGATACTTCTAGGGAAAAAATCATCTTATTTTAAAACTCTAGTCAAAATACCTTTGTGCAGACTGGAAAACAACTTTTAAGAGTTATATAAATAACCGGGAGTTAAGATTTAGGAGCAAAATATATATAAATATATATCACATAAGCTCACTGAAATGTTTATAAGTTTCATATATATGTCATATCTGTGTTAAAGCTGAAAAATATTACTGAATGTGTTCTTATAAATGAAATAGCAGGGAAAAAACTTGACAGTCCTACAATGAACTAAAAAAATTTTTTTTATGAGGATTACCTTTTTGCTCTCACATGCAGTCAGCGTATAATCACAATTTATAGTCTTTGTACTAGAATTCTTGGGAAACCATGGCATGCCACAATTATATTTCTGATTTGGTTTTTTGGAATATGTAAATACACACATACACATGTCTGTTCACATGTAACCATTAGGTGATGGGAAGATAAATGGTATGGGGAAGAAAGATTCTAAACTGGATCTCTGTGGATTTGGAGTTTGGGAAATAGTCCAGAGGTTAAGACAAAGGTAGAGAGCTCCTCAAGAACCTTTATCTGCAGTTAGAATCCCAGAATTTTAAGTTTTCCATGAGCCTTAAAGATCATCCACTCCACTCATTCTAAAATTGTACTGCAAGGAATCATAAGAACCCAAGATTATGCCTCAGTGATCTATAATTAATTAAATGTCTGACATACAGACAAAAATCTCTAAATTACCTAAGAATCATGTTCGTTACTTTTAACTATTTTTATATTTTTTAAGGTTCTAGTTATGATTTAATTTGATTTAAAAAAAAGAGTTCTGAAACTAAATAAGTGGGAAAATTCTCAGTTCGGCGCAACTGTCTCATTGAATAGGTCAAAAACATTAGACCCAGAAAAATAAAATAAGCTTCTCGTAGTCGCAGTGCCAGTTAAATGCATAGTTAGGACCATGTCTTACTTTGGGTTCTTTTCAAGGCAGATTCCAAGACAAAGACTTGGCTGCAGGTAGTTTCTTTGGGAAGTATCCTCAGAAGCAGGAGTAAGAGAACAGGGAAAGTGAGACGGGGAAGGGAAAAACAGTGAGCGGGTTAGCCCTGTGGGCAACCCAGTCTCAATCTTCTTGGGGACTGTCTGAGAAACCATGCAGAACATGCTTCTGAACATTCCCACCAGAGGACTGGAAGAAAGAGCATACTTCCACCACTTCCCATCCCCATAGACTGAGGGTTGTCCTTGGGAGCCTTAATTCCTCTGCACTTGTTAGTAGCAGAGAAAACTCCCACGGCTCCAGTGAAAACCCTCAAGAGAGCTGCAGAGAACAGGAGGTGAGAAGTAGTTAGCATACTGGAAACCATCTATCATATCACCAGGTGAACTCAAGAGGGCCCAGGGGATATGGGGCATGGCATCAACAGGTTTAAGAAATCTTAAAATTATTTCTTCAAAGCTTAAAATGATGATTGGATGCCCAACACTCTCCAAACCCATCTGACTCAAACCTCCCTCTTCTCACTCCCAAAGCCTTGTCTCATTAATACAAAAGAAGTCTGTTTATACTATACTGCAAAGGGCTTTTATTTTCTTCATCAAGCAGCCCTTTCTGATGAACTATTTTCAGACATTCGGTGACCAAAGCTACCAGCGCTTTCCAGAATGCCACAGAATAAGTGTGATTTCACATACATTTTAGTTACAGATACATTTTACTCTGTTTCAACGTCAGTCTGTTGAGTGCTTCTTAGAAGAGGGATCTAAGATTTCATTAAATGAAAGGAAATTAGGTGATAACAGGGATCCAGCCAGCACTTTTCTTCCAAAGGACTCTTGTTCTGTGACAGAGCCAAGGCAAGGGGTTCTGAGAGATTCCTCCAGGGTAAATGGAGCTGAAAAGCTCCAGTGTGCGCTGTGCAAGGCTTCAGCTATGCATCAGACCAAACACTGTAACAGACAGCCCTCTGGGATACTGCAGCTATTAGGGATGACAAAGGAAAGTGAAAAGCAGGGCAATTAGATGAGAAGGCCCCTAAAATGAGAATGATGCAGACAACTGTCAGTTCCTTTTCTCACTTTATCTAAGACACCGATTCTTTTACCATGATTGGTGCTGGTGCCAAAATATAAGCACACAGATATCTTCCAGTCCCTGCTCCACCAACAAGTTTATACCTCCTTTCTCAGGATTTGGGAATTATTTGCACAGTTTTTAAAATATTTCTTGGAAATGTGTTCTATTTTCAAATTATTACAATTTGAAATAATTTGGGTTTAAGTCATCATGAATTTTTAATAGTAGTCTGCTGACTCAAATATTTTAAAGGAATGAGATTTACAAGATCTTCTTAAATAATATAAATCATCTTAGAGTTATAGAAGATTCTTGCATTCTAATTAAATATGTATTTATGGTACAAACTCTCATTCCCATATAGAGACTTATGTCTGAATTTCTGGATTCACCTGTATTGTATGCTCATATAGCAAAGCCCATCACAAAAGCTACTATGAGAACAAATGTGCCCTCTATGCCAGACACTGTGTAATGAGCTCTAGGTAATTGCTGACTTCAAGGAACTCATCAATATTATTTCCCACACATGTCGGTGTAACATATTTATCAACAGCTTTAATATTAGAAGGCATGATGCCAACTCTGTAATAGATACAAAAATGCATCAGGAATAATACTGTCCTCAAAAAAAGTTACAACCTAGTAAAACCAAAAGGACCTTAATAAAACAGATAGTATGTTTTATCACTAAAGTACTATAAACAGATGGTAGAGGAGGTCAAATATAAAACTGTTTGTGATGTGGAATGAGAAACTAATCCTTTGATGGAAAAAATGATAAAGCCAAAAGCAAAACAAAATAAAACAAAAAAGTAGAGAGCCTTGGAAAACTCAAAACTATATCCAAAATTCTCTGCAGTTGTGAACTGCTAAATTGCTAACTTTGACTTGTTCTCTGGAAGACTGCCTGAACCCTAGCAGTATTTGGCTCTATACACTTGACTTTCTGTTTGCCCCCAGAGCTCTATCTCTTTCTGTCTCTAGGCTTTAACCATATGTTAGAGCCTGAAGAAAAGATCTGAGATTGGTCCAGTTCATTTTAGGTTAACAATCCATACTGACTTGCAATACTCTCGTCTTCCTCAGCATGAGTCATACACAGAGAGCGCTAAGTTCAGTGCGTTTTAAGGCTAAATTAGTTTTAAGGCTAAAGAGGCACAGACTCTGCACCAATGGATTGGGATCAGATGCAGGGATAGAACAAAATTTTCTGTTTTGTTAAAAGTATTACATGCCTGGAGGAATTTTTTTTCTTTGCATTATTCTCTTGTGAAATTTTTTCTTACAGAAATACTCCGATAGTTTGGACGAAAGGCGTTTCAGAAATGCTGTTGAATCAAATTGAACGTCCCTTAGATTTTCCAGTGGAAAACACCTAAAGAAAATACCATTTGAAAATGCTTAACACATTATGTGAAGGGAAATAAAATATAATCATAATTAACATGTATTATATCAGGCAGTGTACTAATTGCTTTTCATGCATCACTTTTTCCAACTCTTCTATCAATCCTGTGAAATAGTTACTCTTATAATTACCATTGCACAAATGAAGAAATGGTGGCTGAGAGAATTTCAGTAGCCTGGTGAGTGTTATGACAAGCTGGGATTTAAACCCAGACCTGTCTGATCTTAATCTTGTATGCTTAACTGCTGTTAACAGTTTCAAAATCCATTAATCCTTTCTATTAGTAAACTAGATAGGGAGTTTGTGACACGATATACATGGACATTAACACGCCAAAGAACATGATTATTAGATCAAGATATGATGCTGCCTTCATCACAAACCATATTTTGCATGGCTTAATCAACATCAATATGAAGTAATTGATCCTGAAAATTATTTTTTTATGATTTTTTAATTTAAATTTAATTAATTAACATATAATGTATTATTAGTTTCAGAGGTAGAGGTCAGTGATTCATCAGTCTTTATAATACCCAGCACTTAATGCCCACCACCCAGTTACCCCATCCCTCCACCCCCCACCTCTTCAGCAGGCCTCAGTTTGTTTCCTATGATTAAGAATCTCTTATGGTTTTTCTCCCTCTGTGGTTTCATCTTGTTTTATTTTTTCCTCTCTTCCCCTATGATCCTCTGTTTTGTTTCTTAAATTCCACATGAGTGAGATCATATGATAATTGTCTTTCTCTGATTGACTTATTTCACTTAGTATAATACCCTCTAGTTCCATCCACTTCATTGCAAATGGCAAGATTTCATTTTTTGATGGCTGAGTAGTATTCATTGTGTGTGTGTGTGTGTGTGTGTGTGTGTGTGTACCACATCTTTATCCACTCATCTGTCGATGGACATCTGGGCTCTTTCCATAGTTTGGCTATTGTGGACATTGTTTCTATAAACATTGGGGTGCAGGTGCCCCTCTGGATCACTACATTTACATCTTTGGGGTAAATACCCAGTAGTGCAATTGCTCGGTCATAGGGTAGCTCTATTTTCAACTTTTTGAAGAACCTCCATACTATTTTCCAGAGTGGCTGCACCACCTTGCATTCCCACCAACAGTGTAAGAGGGCTCCCCTTTCTCTGCATCCTCTCCAACATCTGTTGTTTCCTGACTTGTTAATTTTAGCCATTCTGACTGGTATGAGGTGGTATCTCACTGTGTTTTTTTTTTTTTTTTTAAGATTTTATTTATTTATTTGACAGAGAGAGAGGCAGCGAGAGTGGGAACACAAGCAGGGGGAGTGGGAGAGGGAGAAGCAGGCTTCCCACTGAGCAGGGAGCCCGAAGAGGGGCTCGATCCCAGAACACTGGGATCATGACCTGAGCCGAAGGCAGACGCTTAATGACTAAGCCACCCAGGCACCCCCTCACTGTGGTTTTGATTGGCGTTTCCCTGATGCCGAGTGATATTGAGCATTTTTTCATGTGTCTGTTGGCCATCTGTATGTCTTCTTTGGAGAAATGTCTATTCATGTCTTCTGCCCACTTCTTTATTTTTTTTTTTTAAGATTTTATTTATTTGTCAGAGAGAGAGAGAGCACAAGTAGGGAGAGCAGCAGGCAGAGGAAGAAGCAGGCTCCCCACCAAGCAAGGACCCTGATGTGGGACTTGATCCCGGGATCATGACCCAAGCTGAAGGCTGATGCTTAACCAACTGAGCCACCCAGGTGTTCCATGCCCATTTCTTGATTGGATTATTTGTTCCTTGAGTGTTGAGTTTGACAAGTTCTTTATAATAGATTTTGGATACTAGCCCATTATTTGATAAGACATTTGCAAAAATCTTTTCCCATTCTGTTGGTTGTCTTTGGTTTTGTCGACTGTTTCCTTTGCTGTGCAAAAGCTTCTTATCTTGATGAAGTCCCAATAGTTCATTTTTGCCTTCATTTCCCTTGCGTTTGGAGACATGTCTAGCGAGAAGTTGCTGCGGCCAAGGTCACGGAGCTTGCTGCCCGTGTTCTCCTCTAGGATTTTGATGGATTCCCGTCTCACATTTAGGTCTTTCATCCATTTTGAATCTATTTTTGTGTATGGTGTAAGGAAATGGTCCAGTTTCATTCTTCTGTTCCATTTTCCCAATACCATTTGTGGAAGAGACTGTCT
This sequence comes from Ursus maritimus, assembly GCF_017311325.1. Taxonomy (NCBI): domain Eukaryota; kingdom Metazoa; phylum Chordata; class Mammalia; order Carnivora; family Ursidae; genus Ursus; species Ursus maritimus. The sequence goes on from NW_024423453.1 coordinate 3,245,170, forward strand.
TTTTTTTCCATTGGATATTCTTTCCTGCTTTGTCAAAGATTAGTTGACCACAGACTTGAGGGTCTATTTCTGTGCTCTCTATTCTGTTCCATTGATCTACGTGTCTGTTTTTGTGCCAGTACCATGCTGTCTTGATGATTACAGCAACTCTACCAAACATTTAAAGAATTAATACCTATTCTTCTGAAGCTATTTCAAAAAAATAGAAATGGAAGGAAAACTTCCAAACTCCTCCTATGAGACCAGCATTACTTTGATCCCAAAAGCAGACAAAGACCCCACCAAAAAGGAGAATTACAGACCAATATCTCTGATGAACATGGATGCAAAAATTCTCACCAAAATACTAGCCAGTAGGATCCAACAGTACATTAAAAGGATTATTCACCAAGACCAAGTGGGATTTATTCCTGGGCTGCAAGCGTGCTTCAACATCCGCAAATCAATCAATGTGATACACTACATAAATAAAAGAAATGACAAGAACCATATGATCCTCTCAATAGATGCAGAAAAAGCATTTGACAAAGTATAGCATCCTTCTTGATTAAAACTCTTCCCAGTGTAGGGATAGAGGGAACATACCTCAATATCATAAAAGCCGTACACAAAGGAAAACCCCACAGCTAATATCAGCCTCAACAGGGAAAAACTGAGAGCTTTCCCACTAAGGTCAGAACACAGCAGTGATGTCCACTATCACCACTGTTATTCAACATAGTCCTAGCCTCAACAATCAGACAACAAAAATAAATAAAAGGCATCTGAATTGTCAAAAAAAGAAGTCAAAATGCTCACTCTTTGCAGATGGCATGATACTCTATATGGAAAACCCAAAAGACTCTTGCTAGAACTCACACAGCAATTCAGCGACATGGCAGGATATAAAATCAATGCACAGAAATCTGTTGCATTTCTATACATTAACGATGAGACACAAGAAAGAGAAATTAAGGAGTCGATCCCATTTACAATGGCACCAAAAACCATAAGATACCTAGGAATAAACCTAACCAAAGAGGCAAAGGATCTGCACTCAGAAAACTATAGAACACTCATGAAAGAAATTGAGGAAGACACAAAGAAATGGAAGAACGTTCCATGCTCAAGGATTGGAAGAACAAATATTGTTAAAATGTCGATGCTACCTAGAGCAAGCTATTCATTCAATGCAATCCCTATCAAAATACCATCAACTTTATTTTGCAGGGCTGGAAAAATAATCCTAAAATTTGCATGGAACCAGAAAAGATCCCAAATCGCCAGTGGATTGTTGAAAAAGAAAACCAAAGCTGGTGGCATCACAATTCCGGGCTTCAAGCTCTATTACAAAGCTGAAAATTACTTTAGTAAGGCTGTATATGAAATGTTTTCATACATACATTTCATGTATATGAAATGTTTTCATACATACATTTCATGTATATGAAATGTTTTCTCCATGTCACCAGATTAACGGCTAATAACTTCAAATATACACTAAGAGTGCAAATAGTCAGACAACGAAGGGAAACATCCTGATTAACTTCTAAACCTACAGGCACTTCACCAAAATGAGCCTAAAAGTTCCCTACAATGTGGATAACACATTGCTGTGTCTACCTTGTGTGGAGAATGTATAAATACCTGATACTCAAATATTCTGAATAGCTAAAGGAAGAAATAATTAACTTAAGGTAGAACATTAGTATTAAAAGGATACTTTAAAAACTAGAATGATAACAGAACACCTGGGCGGCTCAGTCAATTAAGCATCTGCCTTCCACTCAGGTCATGATCTCAGGGTCCTGGTATTGAGCCCCACATCGGGCTCCTTGCTCAGGGGGGAGCCTGCTTCTCCCTCAGCCTGCCACTCCCCGTGCTTGTGCTTTCTCTCTCTGACAAATAAATAAAATCTTTAAAAAATTAGAATTATAAGAGTTACTGATTACAAAAAAATATATAGTAAATTCCTTCAAAGAAAAGCTCTGAAAGCACAAGACCCTGATTTTTAATACTTTGGCTTGTCTAATGCAAAGGTGGAGGGGGAGAGGATGCTTTCTTGTTCAAGTGTGATATTTAAAATATTTAACAACTGATACAGCACGTACCACACAAATTCAAGCATCCTAGAGTAACAAGGTCTCCAGAGGGCTTTGCTTTGCTATATGTTATTTCAAGGCTGAACGAAGGAGTGGTGGGAGTCCCAGTGAGGGGCTGCATGAGCTGGCTGAGCTGGATGGGTTGGGTCAGCAAGGAGATGGAGCTATTCATAATTATTTAAATAGTTTTACTACCAATATTGAACATCTATCTGCCCAAGTTGTTTTAAAATAAGGCAATATATATGGACAAATATAGATATTGGAAAAAACATTTTAACATATTTTACACTGAGAAATTTGATACAGTGGACACCAAAAAAATTAAAAGTATTATAATGATACAATTCTAATTTGCCCATATTTATTAATTCTTCTACTTTACCATCAGTCTACCCTCCACATACCCTTACAAAGTAAAAAATACCATTTCCATAATGGGTAACAAAAACTAATAGGCCCCTGTAATATTTCTCAGTAAATAAATTTTGAGTAAATGGAGAGTACACAACTGTTTCAAGGCCATTAGAGCAGTTGACTAAGGATACCCAAGAGCTAAGAATGGAAATTTGGAATCCTAGTCTTCCAGCCTATGGCTTAAGCAGCAAATTCCAGAAACACGTGGATATATTTTCTGCTTCTGTATCTTTACTAATTCTCCAGGATTTTGTTCACTTCATCCCTATCCTATTACATGTCAGAGGACTACTAAATCTGTTTTCTTCTCCTTCTACCTCACCTGCTCAACAGTCGTATCTCACAAAAGCATGGAATTTCTTGTGATTTGCCCCCAATCCTGCGGTCTTGGGAGAAAAGAAATCTATCTGAGGGAAGTTAGGAGCTATCTTCTCACCTTGCACTCACCGATCATGGCCACATACGTCTCTGAGTGCAGACGGACCTAAGGAGAGGGACCCAATGCTTAGTTTCACAAATGGGCATTTGAAAAAATGTGAACCATGGACGTATCCGTAACACGGGTGACGTTCACAAACCCTGGTCCCTTCTCTTGCAGCTTACTGTTTCAATACTCAGAGGAAGGAATAAAGAGCACAGTCTCCTTCCCATCTTCTCATTTACTTCTTCATGCCATAGGAATTTGCGTTGTTTTCCTGCATTAGAGACACCTGTGGATAATTTCAATGATTTCCCATTCTATGACTGGTAAATAACAACACAATAGATGTGAGAGGATCCAAATACGTTGCAAACAGTTACAGTTCTGACCAATCATAGTGTTGTCAAATCATTGGAATCAGTGAGAATTCTCAGGTTCATTTGTTTTTTCAGTTACAGAAACTTTGATGGTTAACAGCTGTGTCTATCCCTATTGATGACGCACATTAGCGTTTCCACAGAACTTCCATAAAATGGTTATATTAAAGATAGAGCTATTATAAATTACAAGAGCAAAACCTCACTCACGCTTGCACGCATGCGCCCGCGCACACAGCAATAAAACCATTTAAGTGCAGAGGGGCACAACTGTAAATTCAGTTGAAACTTATTTTTTGGCTTTGGGTCAAAAGAGGACTCTGAAAGCCAACCCAAACAAAATGTATTCAGATGGATCACATCCTTCTCCAGAGTACTACAACAGTTTGGCTTCTCTTTAGTCATTCCTTCTTTTTTCAAGTTTATATTTAAATTCCAATTGGTTAACATACAATATAATATTAGTTTCAGGTGTAGAATTTAGTGATTCATCACTTACGTACAACACCCAGTGCTCATCACAAGTGCCCTCCTTAATCCCCATTCCCCAGGTAGCCCATCCCCCACCCACTTCCCCTCCAGCAGCCCTCCTTTGCTCTATAGTTAAAAGTCTGTTCCCTGGTTCGCCCCTCCCTCTCTCTCTCCTTTTTTTCCCCCCATATGTTCTCTTTACTCATTACTGTATGTGGTTCTCTGGAACCTTACCATGACCCAGTTACAATACCAGAGAGAGGAAGCAGTCAGGGAAAACAACGAGGTGTTGAAAACTGCAAAAAGGCTTTGTAGCATTACAAATATCACCCAGATTTAAGAAACCTGCCTGCTATAGAAGCAACCCTCTTCTGTTGCTTATAAAATGAGGACAACAATGCCTCCCACTTTAAAACCTAACTGCCTAAGTTTACAGTCAGAATAACATGCACATGCCGCCCTTGGAGTTCCTGAAATGCATGGAGACCGCAAGATCTGCATTAACTGTATCTCAACAGCTTCCGGTTTTGTTTTCCAAATTGTCCACCATCTATGGACTGAACAAGTTACGGTATTGCCAACGTTGTGAACACAGCAGAAAAACAGCAACAGTAATCGTTTCAACGAGTTTTGAGTCTTACCCGTTGGGAAGACAGAGGAGCGGTCCCCAGCTGCAGCACTTGGCAATTTACCCAGTCTGCGCCCCCGGCCAGGGAGCATGCGCAGGCGCTGCCCGGAGCCGACGCAGGGACGCGTCATCCCCCTTCGTTCCTCACCTCACACCACAGTCTCGTCGCCTGATTTCCAAAGCTCACCTGCTCTCTCCTCCTTTGCGTCGTTATTGCACGCTGGGGTTATCTGCTGTGTCCACTTACTACCAGTTATTATGAACCTCTGTGTACATGTGACCATTTCGCCTGTTGACTAGCTGAATTACTGCGCATGTGCAGTAGATATTTTGCCAACTATGCGGCCGATGCTCCAGAAGGGAAATTCTCTTCAGGAGAGCTCGCTGGGGACTTACTCTGGCTATCCTGATACGGTTGCACGAAGAGATGTTGGCTTTTTCTCTCACAGGCTCACCAGGCAATGTGAGCTGGCTACCTGGCCGTCGGCAGCTCTGGTCAGCGGCTGGGTGGTCCAAATCGTGAAGGAGCTCCTCCTGATGAAAGGGAAATTACATTTCAGTAGTCATCTCTCCTTCCACATTACCCGTTTCCTGATGTCCACTCCAACAGGCCCAATCAACATAGCTGAAGTGAAACCTCTTTAAAGGCACTCACTTCCAAGTAGGGGAAGAGGGAGACACTGACGTGTTTCTTCAGTGTTCGTGGCTGTGTATCTGATCGAGCCCAGAACATGGGCTTGTGAGAGATGGGTATGAAGGTAGCAGTAAAATTCACTGTGTTAAACAGACTGCTCTCCAAACGCCGCAATGGCCAATTTAGTCTAAACCACCATGTGAAGTGTGGATAATAAAAACAGGAAAGCTGGGATTTCCAGTGGAATGAATCTCTGTAGAAGAGTCATAGCCTTAGGAAACGGTAAAAAGCAAAGCCACTTCACCATGTTATTTATTCCATACTAGCAACTTCCAGATAAAAAAAAATAGAGTGAAGGAGAAAAGGGAGAAACAAGTATGGTAGAGCCATATAGGCCAACATTTTTAGACTTTTTGTTTCAATACTTGTGAGGTCCCTGTAAAGCTTCCCTCAGAATCCCTGCTATCTGTAGGCTCTTCTTGCTCCTCAACTACGAAGTCACAAGTATTGTTTTGCCATATGGCATTTTTTTACACAAATTATATAAAAATTATCGATGTTGCTGATTAAAAAGTTTTTTGGTATTTCTTACACTGAATAATATCTTAAAAGAATATGTACCAATATTTTCAATGAGAGTGGGGAAACATTTTAGTCAGAAAAATGGCGATTTATAAAAATGGCTGTAGTGGAAGGCCATGCTAAATCTAATATGCTCTCAGATTTGTTTCATGACTAGTGAAAAAAATCAGGATTTTTTTTTCCCTAGGGAGTTTTCTTTTCTCAAAGATTTCTTAAGCATCCACAATAAAGTGATCTTATACTGAGTAAGCTCCACAGGACAGGGGTGCCATCCCCATGGCACAGTGCTTGGCACAAAACTAGTGCATAATAAATTCAAAGAAATGGAAAAAACTAGCCCCAAACAAAAGAAAGCCTAATACAGCATATTGTTTCGTTTCTTCTCAAGCTTCAAAATAACCCTTTCATTGCTAAATTAAACCAAGACTTTTTTATTCCCGGTCGCTAATTAAAACCAAGTGGCAGAAACAGTACAGTGGTTTTACCCATTCATTGTGAACCCACTTAAAATTCAATTAAATGGAAACAGGAAAATATTGTGGTAAAGACCACGGGTTCTCAACATGACCTTTTCAACTCACCTGGCTTTCATCCTGATACTAGGCCTAATTAATGCAAGGATGCACGAATTGAGTATGACTTTTTCAAAATTCAGTCAACTGAAGGGACTAAAAACTCAATTTCCATAGCATTGGGTTTTGGCGGCGGGGGGTGGGGAGTGTTCTTCTTTTCTTTCCTGGATCTACGGCATAAGATGTAGATTAAGAAATACCTGAATGCAAACCTTTGTGATTTACCTCACTGAGGGATTACATTATTCAAATTGCAAATTTGGGCCATTGGTTACACACAGGGATGACAATGGGAGCAACAGCTGAGGTCTACAAGAGCCCTTTCATCACCAGCATTTGCTTTTTTTTCTTATTCCTCAGTTTCTCTCTGCTCCTGGATATCTTGTCCTAATCCTAGGGACAAGACTTTCCAACACCAGACTAACACAGAATGTAAACTGAATTTACAGAGCTTTGACTGCAGTCCATTCCCAATGAGCTCCCAAACAACACCTTAGGGAAACTGAAAATGTAACTTGGACATCACCTGAATGACATCATCTTACTTTTTTCTTATTCCCTAAAAGTGCTCAGCCAGGAATTTAGGCAACACTGTCTGAGGATGCTGGCCCTTACCCCTCCACAGGCAGCCATGCCAAGTGGCCTCCGTGAATCAACATGGGGAATGACCTAAAGACCAGCTTTATACAGCCTTGTATTTGCATGGGCAGCGAGGTGGCGGAAATGAGTAATGTGGCGATTGAATGGGCAGATAATTTCTTCAACCATCTGTTCCACATATGTTCAGCAGATCATTGCTATCTTGGACCTTGTAGTTTGTGCAGATGGTATTCTCCAGAGGGAGAAAGGGTCTAAAATGAGTCAGTGCAAAGATTAGTCTTAATATGAGACAATAGATAATTGCCTGTCTCACCATCTTGTAAAAATCAGTTCTCTCATAACCAACCACTTTGAGCATGCGGTTCGAAGGGTTACAGTTGTTAATTTGGATTTGCTGCTCTGTGACTCCATCTCACACCACATCAGGTTTCAGGAGATAAAGAGACTGCTATTTAAAGCTTCAGTTTTACTAACAATTGTTCACTGAGACTACTTATTCATTTTGTAGTAAGAGCTGGACTTTCATTTCTTTTGCTTCTATAATAAGTGCGAGTTTTCAGTAGTTCAACAAATATGCATCCTACCTTCTTGGCCATGCTTTGAAAAAAAAGATGTGTGCTCATCACAGAAAAATGCACTGCAAATGAGACCCAGAACCAGCTACTTCTTCAGGGTGCCAGGATATCCGACTTCCCAACTTTCATCATGGACTTGGCTCTCCCAGATAAAAGGAAGATAAAATGCATTAATCAAAACGCAAAGATACAGGAAAGACTCTACTAAAAGTGAGTGAAAAGTGATAAGTGAATGCTGACTCCAGAGAGATACCTCAGACTTCAAAAGATCTCTGGGAGAAGATATGAATGAGTATGTTTTTAAGGGATCAACTCCTAATTCCAGAAGAATTTTCAGAAAAGAACACAGGAAAGTAGGAGTAGACCTAGCATTCCCAAACTCTGTTCCTATATCTTCTTGAGTGAAAACTGTCCAGATTCAGATGAAGATGAAAACTTAGAATATCAGTGCATGTTTGTAAAGTGATAGTATTGAGGACAAGAGAAAATAAAATTAATGAAACAATGAGTTTCGGTGGAAGGTAGGCTTTGAGCCAGATTCTGAAGGCTTCCAAATGCAATTAGCAGCATGGAATGGTCAGGGAGAGAAAACAGACCGGCAGATGCTTCTGGGCTTCTCCATCTTTAAACCCATCACCTTCTGGGCTTCTCCATCTTTAAACCCATCACACATTACTGAAGTTGTTTAAACTCTGGCTACCCACAAAACCATAAATAACATGAGGGCAGATACAGTGACTAAGTTATTTAATTGATAGCCTTACCTAGCAGACTACCCTAATTAATGTTTACCAAATAAATGCGGGCACAATGTTCCTTTTGATACAAGAACCCTCAGCACACCAAACATATAATGATTTCATGGTTGGTTATCTGCCCTCTTTGGCATATTTCACTATAGCCTCCTCTACCATCACAATAAAACTGTAGCCCTGAGTCTCTAACTCTGAATGATTGGCCTCTAGACTTGATGCTAAAACCACCCCCACAATGATTGCTGATTTTTAAAAAAAGAAGTAAAAATTTATTTATTTATTTGAGAGAGAGCATCAACTGGGGGAGGGGGAGAGGAAGGGGTAGAGGGCGAGGGAGAGAGAGAATCTCAAGCAGACTCTGCACTGAGCCACTGAGCACAGAGCCTGACGCCAGGCCCATCCCATGACCCTGAGATCATGACCTCAGCTGAAACCTAGAGTCGGATGTTCAACCGACTGAACCACCCAGGGGCCCCATGATTCCTGAGTACTTCTATCTACTGAACTACTCAACTTACCACTTAAAATATTTCATCTGCTATCCCCACCTAAACTACCTACCCCTCTTCTCTTTTCACAATGGTCCCTGTGCTTCCATTTTATTCCCATAAACATTTGGTGATGACAATGATCATATCCAGACACATCTCTAAGCATTCTGTATGCATTATTAATTCTCACAACAATGTTATGAAGCGGGTAGTACTATTTATTATCCTCAAGTTAAGATGAGGAAACTAAGAGACTGTTGCACTGCTAGGAAGAAGTTACAAAACTCAGATTTTAATCCCAGTATCCTGTCTCCAAAGTTTGTGCTCTTCAACAGTATGGTGCGCCTCTCTTCTAGATGCCCTAATGAGTGTCTATGACATGTATGGTACTGTGCCACTCACCAAGGGGGACACTGAGATCAGGTGGAAATAGAGCGTACCATTAAGATGCTTAGTATGGGGAGAAAAAATTTGAATATAATAAGCAAACACGCTGCAGAAATTAATGAATAGCTTTTAACCTAGTAATAAAAATCAGAACCAAGACTGTCTCCTATAACAGTTACAGAGTTTTTCTCCCTCTCAGAGTAAATAAGGACTGGCATGTGGTGAAGGTTTGGGATCCACACACTGGATAACCTGTTCAAACCCTAAGCTTCCTTAAGGGCCACTTTAAGACTTTGTCTTATGAAAAGCTACCCGTAACTAACCCCATAGTCTTTCATTTATTTTTAATTTCCTAAATATAGCTTCAGACTGACTCAACCCATCAAAAACCTAAGCAAATATTGACTTAGAATTATATTTTAAATGATCAATGCATGGAAGTTATACAACCTTAAAAAATCATAAACATACAGAAGCAGTGACTATAAAACCATCTCTTAAAGCTCTTAAAATTCTCTGCACAGGAGAGAAGTCATAAGTACTCACTCAATAAATGATGAGTGACCGAACAACAAATGATGGATGTATGGAGGGATGGAGGGATGGAGGGATGGAGGGATGCTTTTCTATATTGATTTCTAAGTAAATGAATGGAACTTAAGGACCAAGTGAGAGAGAGAACTCAGAATAAAAGGCAATATGCCTATAATGTTGGCATTATTAAAGTGTTTCATCAGATAGAAGATTTGGTGCCCCAAAATAAAGACCAGAAGCACAAGCAAATAGCACTGTCTTGCCAGCAGAAAAAAAAAAAAAAAGTCATTCCCCTGCCCTCATGTCTCTACACATGCACATATTTGGAAGCCAGAGTTCATTTACTGGCACCCAATTCACATCCTTTCTGGAAGTGATTATAGTCACAGATCAACTTTTAGTCAAAAGTGTTAGAAAACGAGAGGGAGACCATCCAGTTCTTACTTTCTTTTTGTGATGAACTGTTAAAAAGTGATATGAGTGGATAGAAGAGGGGTGGGTAGGGAAGAGACAGAAGAATAGACTGCAGGAGACCAAATAAAAAGCTCAAAGAGGCAAGCGCTGTGAGGTAACACTTCATCATTCCCAATTTTACTCCTGGGTGTTGACTAACAAGAGTGTTGTCATTACCTGATGAGAGGCCAGCTCCAAAGAGCTCAGGGCATTCTTTTAATGTCTTTGGACCTAGTCTCAAGTTCAAGGATGTACAAGCTAAGACTCCAACCATTATGATATGTTTACAAAGTCCTACTAAACCTATCCTGATGAAAATATCAGCTGACTTTGAATGTCTGCCCGGTCTCAGTAGCACTCTGGGGAGTGAAGAAGAAGGACCTCAGAGGCCAAAAACTGGAGACAACACACAAGCAGAAGTTGGAGGCTTACAAACCGCATTCTTTGAAGCCCTGTTTAAAAGAAGGTTGTCTAGGACATTCCTGTCCGCTGTTAGCAATATCCACTTACCTATGTAGTCACAATAAAAATCTAAGTATTTTGTGGAGATATGCCTCTCTCCATCTGTGAATGCTACTAAGAGCAGGGCCTTTCGTTAAGCAGAGAGATTCAGCCCAGGCATTCTCGGATTCCTCATCATTCTTATCTCTGCCTGGCAGAGCCCCTGGAACTCTTCTTTGTGGTATGAGCTCCCAGTCAATTTACAGATTCGCCTGACCTGACATCAACACTTTATAGGCATCTAGATTTCATACTCTGTTAGACAACCATTTAGGTTTTCTTTTTCTGATCTCAAACTTACATAACCAAAACCAAAATCTTGATTCTCACCAGCCCCCAGAAACCCATTTCTTCATCAGAATTCTACAGCTTAGTAAGTGGCAGCACCATTCACCAGATCAGTCAAGGCTAAAACCTGGGAGTCATTATTAGCTCCTCTCTCACCTCCCACATTCTATCTGCCAGTTCTGTTGGTTCTGCCTCTAAATATACACCCTGAATTGTTCCTCTTTCCTGCATCTGCACTGCTACAACCCTAGTCTAAGTTACTATTATCTCTTACTGGCACTCCTGCAAAGACTTCCTAGGCCATCTCCCAGCTAACATCATGTTGGAAAGTAAATCAGAACTATTAGCTTTGTGGCCAAAATAAAGCCAAAGTAAGTTATTGCATTTACTATAAAATCATTGTATATATAAGAATGTGATCAACCTCCAAGAGGAGAAAACAATGATTATGAGAGGGCAATCATAATTATAATAAATACTCTACATTTTGTTAAGTTTTGCAATGATTTCTTTATGCAAGTCAACATTAACAGTAGTTATTGGTTGAAAATGGAACACGTATGCTGCCAACATACAGTAGCCACCATCACATGTCATCTGAACTAGTACAAGTAGCCTCCTCACGGGTCTCCACATTTCCACTTTTGCCTCCACTAAGCTCTGCTGTTCACAAAGCTATTAAAGCGAATTTTTTAAGACACGTATTAGAATATATGACTCCTACACTTAAAATCCACCATGGCAGACACCTTCCTATTCTCTCCATCTTCCTTAAAATAATAGTTCCCACCACCACCACTAAGTCTTAGGGAGTACGGGCTGCTCAGTAGGAAAACTAATCTCTCTGCCTCCTCTGTGCAAAGGAAGTGAGACCATTTGACTATGGCCAGGCTAATGGATATGAGCCAACCTGAGGTGGGTGTAACCTCCAAGTGGCTTCTAGAATGCAAAGCCACTTGGGGCGCCTGGGTGGCTCTTGATTTTGGCTCTGGTCATGATCGTGGGGTCATGATCTTGGAGTTGTGAGATTGAGCCCCACATCAAGCTCCACAACAGGCTTCGCACTCAGTGCAGAGTCTGTTTGTCCCTTTTCCTGTCCCCACTTGTGCTCTGTCTTCTTCTCTCTAAAATAAATAAATAAGTAAAATCTTAAAAAAATAAATAAAATGCAAAGCCACTTGTCCTGGACTCCCTCTTTCCCCTTCCTGTAGATTAGAATAAAGGTATGATACGCAACTAATGAATCATCGAGCCTTACATCGGAAACCGGGGATGTACTGAATGGTGACTAACATAATATAATAAAAAATCATTAAAAAAATAAAAAGAATAAAGGTATGAAGATGAGCATCTAGCAAGGATCTTCCCGGTATTATTCTCAGCTGAAAAAATAGCTTGTAACACATAATAGTCACTCAAGTATTTTTTAAATGAATGAAAGGTACAGGAACAGAGTTCAAGATAGCGTATACATCCTCTTACACTGACAGTTGTTAGATGCCCAAGAGTAAATAATATAGTATTACTACTAAGAAGAATTCTGCAGAAATGATGAAAAATAAAAAAGATGATATTCAAATTTAATGCCAAGAATGATAACTGAGATTCTAATAATTATGAAAGAAGGAAAAGAAATAGCCAGATATTTTATGTTAATGACGCATGCCTAGAAGTAACACAAAGATAAGATCTGTGCCCAAGATCAGGAATACGGCAAAATAGAGTCTAGGAGTTGCTATCAAATAAGAATGTGTTCAAAAGTCCACAAAAAGTGGGGCACCGGGGGGACTCAGTCTTTTAAGTGCCCGCCTCTTGATTTTGGCTCAAGTCCTGATCTCAGGGTCATGGGATCAAGCCCCGCTTTGAGCTCTGTGCTCAGTACAGAGTCTGCTTGTCCCTGTCCCTCTTCTCCTCCCCCTGTTCTCTCCCTCTTTATCTATCTCCAAAATAAATAAATAAAATCTTAAAAAAAAACTCAGCAAAATCAGAAAAAGAGGCAATTTACCATATTTTCAAGACATTATATATTAAGGGGCTCATGTAACTTGCCCAGAGTGACAAAGGGAAGATAGAGATTTTTATTTTGCTTAAATCCTCTTAAGAAAAGGAGGTCATTTATTATTTCACCTAACTGCAATGTTAGGAGAAAACTGTCAGACTGCAAGGAGAACTGGAAACAAAAGTTAAGTTCTATTGTTCTCCGTAATTTTTTTAACTAAAGTTAGACTTAGAAGAGGCATAAATTCAGATTTCCAGAGTTCCTGTATACCCTTTCCTTACTCAGCCTCCCCTTTTAACATCTTATATAACCACAGTACAATATCAAAGCTAAGAAATTAGCATTGTTACAATTCTGCTTACAATTCTGTTAACTAAATTACAGACTTTACTCAAATTTCACTTTTTTTTTTCCCACTGACATCCTTTTACTGTTTCAAGATCCTACCAGGATCCCACCTTGCGTTTCAGTAGTACTATAGGAATGATCACAATCTAAAGTTTACTAAAACTGGCGGTACCCTGATCTCCGGCCCTGGAGCTGAAAGAAAAATATGTATTTGGAAAGCCACAGTTATACCAAAACATCATTTTTAAATTGTAATAGTATCTAACTATTGCTCTTGCTTCAAATGCTTTCTATCAGTGGTTCTCACACTTTTGTATGCCATGGAACCTCTGAAGAATGTAGTGGAAGACAAGAGCTTACTCTCTCCCTAGAAAAATGCAAATAGGCATATGTTGACAATTTTAGGAATTCATAAACTACCAAATCTCATCCTTAAATCCCCGAGGGGTCCGCAGGCTAAGCACCCCTTTCTTAAAACCAAAAGATAACTGTAAGTTGATTTGCTTTTCACAGGTCTATCTATATGTCCTTTTGTGATAATGTCTTCTGTTACGGAAGAAAAAGAGGAAGAAAGAAAGGGAGGAAGGAGGGAAGGGAGGAAGGGAGAGCAGATGGGAGGGAGGGAAGGAGAGAGGAAGAGAGGGAGAAACAAAAAAATCATATTATCCCATGTTCCTATTACTCTACTTGCCCAGGATAGAACAAAATTACTCTACTCAACAATTCTGCTTAATTATAGTTTCCTAGACTGCTTTTTAATTTGATCTTGGGGTGTATTAGAAACTCTGTTTTGCAGCATTTAGCCTTTCTTTTCTCCCTCAAGCCATCCACCCAACAACCCCCCAGTCTTCCTCTAAGACTTCGTGTTTCTTTCAAATCTTATGTTCACAGAAATTTTGTACAAGACTATATTCCTCCAGTTAAAAAGTAGAAGAAAGATAGGAGGTTTTGACTTCTATTTTTAAAAACAAATTGCTGCCAGGATTACCAAGATCCTAAGGTGACTGTGACCACTCTTCCACATAGCTCGTGAAAGTCCAAAAATATCTGAGGGTCTTTTTTTCTTCTTTAAACCTGTTACTCTTCGGAGGGACTGGACCCCATCCCATGGAATTTCTGCAGCGCGAGTACATTACGTAGAGTCAATGTCATGAGACTCCTTTCTGTTTTAACAGCATGTTGGGATTCTGACTCAAATGCATTTCATTTGAAAATTAAAAGCAAATTTCATAGGCTATTTGCTCTGCAGCTGAGGAATGTGGGTCAGTCAGTCAGAAAGACAATGGGCTTTTTTTCATGGACCTGTTTTGAGGTAGGAACCATGCCTTTCCTAGAAGGATGCTGTCCCTCCCACCTGAGAGAGATGTGGGTGTTCCTTACCACAATTAATTCTTTGTCCTAAGAGTCTTTGGGCCTAATCATTGTTCTAGAAAATCTTGAGGCAAGTCTATTGCTTTAGCCTTTTACATAATATAATTTGGAAAAGACTTTCCAGCAAACCTAATTCAAATGAGTCCATCTGCTAAACCCAGAATATGAGCTTTTCATAAAATGCAGATGCAGTAACAGACTCCAAGCACGAAAGACAGCATGTATACAACTCATTAAGCAATAGCCAAATGCTTCCTTTTGTAAAGAGAAAAACTAAATGTACCATCCTCTAGCTAATACAAAAAGTCCTCATAGTTCAAGCTTTGATGTTGCCACATCAGGAATTCTTTCTCTGGTATGATCAACATCACAGAAAATATCCTGATAAGACTTGTCTTTATGACCTCCTTTGATCTCGTATGTTATTACTAAGGAAAGGAAGAAAGGACATTTGGAGGCCTAAGCTCCCCATTAGAATTTCTTTATAAGAAACACAAAAACAAATCTTCACCAAGCAATTTAGTACAAAAACGTCCTCAAAAGGAAAAATCTAACATCTGATTTACTAACAATAGGAGGCTGTACATACACAGATAACACAGAACCTATTTCTCTACTTGGTAGCAATGCTATTATTTTAAATTATATGCCATTTATGGTACATGAAGTAGACATGCCTTTAGATATTTGCTATTTAAGATGGCTTTTCAGTATGCTGAGCAAATGATTACTCTTGAAAATAAGAAAAAAAATATGGATTCCAATATTACCCACACATTTCAAAACCATATAGATTTGTCTTGACTCATGCTTTACATTTTACTTTTCAAATTAAACAACAATTTCTTTCCATCTTAAGAGACAGGAATTCCAAAAATTGAGAAAATTTCAAATAATGAATGAAAGTGGGGCACCCGATGGCTCAGTTGGTTAAGCACCTGACTTGGTTTTGTCTCAGGTCGTGATCTCAAAGTAGTGAGACCGACCCCCGCTTCAAGCTCTGCACTGGGCATGGGGTCTGCTTAAGATTCTCTCTCTCTCCCTCTGTCCCTCCCATTCTCACTCCCTCTCTCTTAAAAAAAAAAAAATGAATGAAAGCACACGATTCACAGCATGGGGGGTGAAGGCGGAGCACGTTATAATTCAGGATTCAAGACACCAATCCAAGGTGTGCCCACAGCCTCAGTTTATCTTTTGACTTTTATGTTAAAAGTGACATCAGAAAGCATATGACATGCATGATTTTAGAGCTGGGTTTTATGAGTTTCTGCAGAACAAAAAGGAAAAACTATTAAATTCCAATGAATTGCTGATTTTATGGCCTGGTTTATTGGAATTGGATAGAGAATTAAAATGGGAAAATTTTAAGAGGCCCATTGCAATTCATTAGGAATTTTTTAAACATGAATTCTCCACCTATATATTATATAAAAGGAAAGTATCAGAGGTACTCCGATAGAGTACTCGAGAGCTCCAACTGTCGCTGTCATTTTAGTCATTGAAGTCAGGGTGTGATAAAAAGAGGACTGAGAGACAACATAGAAGATTTCTCTACTAATTAATTGTATAGCCAGGAAAACGTAGCTTCTTTGCACCTCTCTCTCCTAATCTGTAAAGTAAGTAATTTGGACTAGATGATTTCTCAGGGTCTTTTCTAATTTATAATTGTTTGAGTATAATCACTGTGTCTAAAGTATGCATGCAAAATTTAAAGAGGGCCATGTTTGTGATTTCACAGGTAAGCCTTTAAAATGCAGCAGATAGGGCGTCTGGGTGGCATGTCTAACTTCGGCTCAGGTCATGATCCCAGGATCCTGGGATCAAGTCCCATGTCGGGCTCCACACCCAGCAGAGAGTCTGCTTGTCTCTCTGCCCTTCGCCCCACTCAAGCGTGCTCTCTCTCTCTCTTTCTCTCAAATAAATAAATAAAATCTTTAATCAATAAATAAAAAAAAATAAAACGCACCAAATAGCTCTTCATCAATTCAATCACACTTTGTTCTACTGTCTCCTGCCATATCTTTCCATGCCTCCTGTGGAGATATCCATACCCCATCCCACATTCACACGAAGTAAAAGGAAAATCTCATCAGGTTCTCTACTTAATAGCTTAGCATAGAATAGCAGTGGCTTCTCCCAAAGACCTTAGAGGAAGTGTGACCAGACCGACAAAAAGTCAAAGGATCTTGGTAAGCTTTCCAAGCAGAACTTCAGGGGCGCCTGGGTAGCGCAGTCGTTAAGCATCTGCCTTTGGCTCAGGGCGTGATCCCAGCGTTATGGGATTGAGCCCCACATCAGGCTCCTCCGCTGGGAGCCTGCTTCTTCCTCTCCCACTCCCCCTGCTTGTGTTCCCTCTCTCGCTGGCTGTCTCTCTGTTACATAAAAAAAAAAAAAAAAAAAAATCCAAGCAGAACTTCAGCAGCCTCTCTGGAAGTGGCTGCTGAAATCAATTCTCTTGCTGGCCTCTGACCAGGCAGACAATAGAAAATATTATGTGAGTTTGCACAGTGTAGACAGAATTTTACTGGACCCTCTGGAGAGAGTCCAAACACATATTAAAATCCAGTGACTTGCCTGAAGAGTTCATTGTGTGTTTAGGGTGTTTAGGAGGGGGTTTTCTTCCATTCCTAGTGCATCTCTCAGGTACGTGACCATTGACTTAGTTCCTCTAACTAATGGTATAACTGACAGCATAGACGTATTTTAACATTACGATAATTTAAACTCCTATACTTGTCCAAAAAATAAACAGATGAATGAAACAAAATATATAGCCTGATGTAGTGTTTTAAAACCAATAAAAGAGAGCTATCACAAAGCAATGGGGCAAAGATAACTTGATCGACCAGAAGAATTAAGAGAAACAGCTATTGGGTGGAAACTAATGTGGGATCAATGCAGGTTTGTATCGTATGCTGCAATAACCTCTGATGAATAACAGAGTTAACTGTAAAAATGATACACTGCAAAAATAAAACATTGCTGAATATAATTTGATTTCTGCATAGAGGAGAATCATCAAGCTTAAAAACAATGGGAAAACTACAATATGTAAGATAAATTTAACTACATAAAAATTCTGAATTTTGTGTGTCAATTACACTGACCAAAATTAGAAGGCAAACAATAAATTAGGGGGAAATTTTCACAGAAAATATCAGAGGTAAAATATTATTCCCATATAAAGAGCCCACAGAAATTATCACAAACACCAAAATCTCCATTAATAAATTTGGAAAGAACCATGACAGATAATGCACATACACACAAAACCCACTACTACAGCAGAGTTTTCTTCACAGATACCATTCAGCTTTAGAGAAAATGCGAGGAAGTCAACACACTCATAGTCTGGTGTTTAAAATTTAAAAGGGTATAAAATTCTAAAACTAAATGTGGCAATATATTCTAAAGGCCTTAACAACACTCGTATAATTTGACTTCTAGAAATTTAGCCTAGGGAGATAAGCTGGCACGTGTACAAACTTTTAAGATGTTTAATGCAGTGATACTTACAATGGCAAATAAGTCAGTCCATAAGTAAAAGGAAACACTTTGAAAACCAAGTAAGAAATCGATGAGTAAACAAATTAGGGTTTACCTTGTGATCATTGTTTTTGAGAATATAGGAAAACTTGGCTATAATGTTCACTGAAAACTAAAATAAAGATTATATGGGATATAAACTCAGCTATACGTGTTGTTTTATAAAGCATAAGATAATTCTAGAAAAAGAAAGTCCTACAATGTTGGCAGCGTTTGTCTTTGGTTGGTGGGACTATAAACAGATTTTTGTTTTTTTCTGTTTACTTTTTTATTTTTTGTATTCTCAGTAAGCATACATTATTTGGGGATAAAAATTAACCTTCAAAGTATTGTAAGGACATAAAGTATCGAAAGTACTACAGTCAGTTTCATGTGAATAAAGTGTTAATACTAAAAAGTCCACTTTCTTCAAACTGTTAAGTAAAACTAATAATCTATGATACTGCCAATCAATACTGACAGTGATATTTAAATGTTTTTCCTTCCACAGTAAATGAATATAGTGGCCATTTTAATTCAAGTTAGCCCCTATCTCCTTCTCAAGGAAAAAACTGTAAAGCCTAACAGTCTGGTAACTTGAGCACAAATTTGAGCAAAGTTCTTGGGTTCAAAACCTGCTCCACCACTCACTATACCCCTGAACCTCACTTTTCTCATCTGTAACACGGAGAAAATCACAGTCCCCACTACATTGAGTTATTATGAGAGATGAATGAGAAAATACATTTAAGGTCCTTAAAACTAAGCCTGGCACACAGCACCCAACAAAAAGTATCATTGAAGCTTCCTCACAATGGCAGTTGGGAGCCATTAATATCTCAAAATGTATTAAGGCTATAATAGAATAAGCATGCATATGTAAAATGCCTGCTTTTCCCATTGTAGGGAGAGCTGAGCATTTCTAAAATAGGTTATAAAAACTGTCCTCATTAACACACTGAATGAAAGTACAAATGGGGAACCACATATCGTAAGTCTACATACTTAAACAGTTAAAGAATTATTAAATCAAAATTCTACCCTTCTTGTTTGACAAATATACGTCATAATGACCTAAGAGGCCAGATTTCAAATTTAAACTTCTCACAACACTTAAAATGCAGTCTATGAATGGCTGAATGGCCATTCACCACCACCATCACCACACACACCAACACGAGCACACACGGGACCCATATCTAGCTCCCTCCTCACAGCCTACCCCGTCCCCCTCCTCTTTCTCCCTCAGCCTGATCCACACTGGAGGGTCCTCAATCCAGTTATGGAGTTAACCCAGCCCATATTTTCAGACTTGGTCTACCGTTGCCCTCCCACCTCCAACAAACAGCAGCCTCTTGGAGAGCTGCCATCAGATTCCTGTGCTGTCCCAGACAGCAGTTTTGGGGTTGGTTGAGCAGAAAATTCTGGGCTCCCAGATACACAGAAAATAATCCATAAGGAGTAGGGGTGAGGCTCTGAGTTGCCATCAACTCTTGGCCTCACAGACTTTCCCCCCTATGGCAGGCATGGCTATAAAACGGCCAGACCAGAAGGCCAAGGCAGAGGCCCCTTTGCCTGGCCCTTAGGACACTGCCACCTACAAATAATACAAATATTCATCAAATACTTATCTCATGAATTTAAATTGTAGGAAATGGACAAAAAAAAATGGAAGTGCTCCAGATATCAACAAGAATGTGAACATTCGGGAGGTAAAAGCAGATTATTTTGGTAAACCTGAATATTTTATAAATAAAACTGCCAGGCATTGCACTAGTCCCTTCCTAGTTGCCACATTACACAGTCCCAAGCACAGGAAAAAAGACCTGTACTGTCTCTTCTCCCACATCTCTGACGGCTCTGCCTTTGCTGGCTGCTTCTTAGCCTCTCTGGCCTCTCTTCCTTTCCTTTGATCCCTCCTCCCACTTCAGGACCTTTCCACAGACTGTGTCCTCCATCTGGAGTGCTCCATCCCCATGTATTCTGAAAAAATATTAATATTTTCTTAATATTGATATTAATTAATGTAAAATGTCCTAGTAATTGATACTAATATGATATTAACATTAATTCTTCAGAAACCTTGTGATTCAGATGCCACTTCTATAACGAAGCTAGCTGCTCTTAAGCCTCCAGACCAGACTGCTCAGCTCTGCTCAGTTATACGCCGACATAGAATCTTGATCCTTTTCTTTCATAGCACTGGCTGATTTGTAATTATATATTCAAGAGGGGTGTCATGAATGTTTCCCTGCTTCAATGATACGCTAAGGTCAATGTGGGCAAAGATCAAAGTCTCTTTTGCACATCGCACGATGTCAGCATCTAGCACAGGGCCCGGCATATAGCAGAAGCCATGTGAATATTTGATGGATGATAACACAACATATTAGAAGAAATGTCACATACCAAAACCTGCACTGACATCAGACACGTAGGGAGCCAAAACTACCTAAGAAGGAGCCCGAGACTTGCCTTGACGACCAGGGCCCTAGAAGGCCTACTGTGTATGAGGAGAGGATGTGGAGGGGTGGATGGCAACAACATGAAGTGCTCCGATAATGGTCTGAAGACTTCCTAGGCCTTTTAATGTGGCCTATGCAGTGGTAAGCTGGAGCCAGCTTATCCTGGCTGGCCGTGAGAATGGCCAGTGACGTTGAGTCAGTAGCTTGAAATCGGCCATGGAGGAAGCAATTACACCAGAAAAATTAGCAAATGCTATAAATTGCAAATCACTATTTTTCCCATTTTTGGAGAGCTGGCTGTTACACATTTATCATCACACACTGACATCATGCCAATAAATTTCTAATCTGCCTCATGAGGAAGCACAGTCTTCAAGGCTTTCTCATTTCCTCACAATCAAGAACATATATATGTCTTTTTCGTAATTGAAATAATTTTAGTATTGTTCATGGGGAGGTAAATACTGTTTTAAAAAGCCTGAATTATTATCACTTACTGAGGGATTATATTTCATGAAGTTTTTAAAAATATTTTTATAGAAAATTTTAAACAAATAAAAACTAAAGAGAATAACATATGAACCCATCACATAGCTTCAAGTAATTATGACCAATACTGCTTCATTTATCCCCCACTCACTACCCCTTCCCTTCTCAGTGGAGAATTTGAAAACAAATACCATATCATTTTATCTATATGTATTTCAGTATGTATCTCCGAATGATAAGCACTTTTTTCAGTAAAATACAATTATTGTGCCTTAAAAAATCCCTTATATTATTAAAAATCTTGTCACTGTTCATATCTCCATGACTGACTTCCAATTACTTGTACTATTTGTTTGTTTGAATCATTATTCAAATAGGGTCTTCATTTAAATTGGTTGACATTTTTATAGACTTGTTAGCGTTTCCACCTCCAATTCTGTATTTTCCCCTTGTAATTTATTTATTAAGAAAGCTAAACAGATCGTTTGTCCTATAGAGTTTCATACAGTCTAGATTTTGTTGATTGCAACTCCATGGTGTCATTTAACATGTTGCTCTATCTCTTATATTACATAAGAATTGCTAGTTAGAGCCAGAGGCTTAATCACATTACAGTTTCGTTTTTGTGTATGTAGTGGTGTGTGGGGGAAGAGGACACCATAGAGAAGTGGTGGATGGGACATCATTACTTCACAGCCAACACTTTGTACTTCCACTAAGAGGTCCGCAGTGTCTGGCTGTCTCTCCCTCTTATGTTTGTATAGTGTGTGTGTGTGTGTGTGTGTGTGTGTGTGTGTGATTTTATCAGCCATTGATGACTATCACTGAGATCCATTAATTTGGGGGATTTACAAAATGGTATTATTCTATTTTTGTCATTTCTTCTTCATTTATTAATTGCAATAGTCTTACATGGAGAAACTTCCCTTCCTAAATTATTTGGTCATCCAACCATTTGTATCCAAGTCAAATTCTTTTCTTTTCTTCTTTCTTTTTTTTTTTAGAGAGAGAAAGTGCACACACAAATGGGGAGATGAAGAGGGCAGGGGGAGAGGCAGAGGGAGGAGGAGAGAAATCTTAAGCAGGCTACATGCCCAGCATGGAGCCCATTGCAGGGCTCAGTCACACAACCCTAGGATCATGATCTGAGCTGAAATCACGAGTTGGACACTTAAACAACTGTGCCACTCAGGCACCCCCCCCAAGTCAAATTCTTAAAATAAGATATAATAAAAGAAGTCCATCCATGTCCCCTCTATCCTTTTCATTTGTACCCTGAGGTATAGATCATAATAGAAAAGAAAGGATAATAATGGATTATTTTTTATCAGTTTACAGCATTAAATATCTATATCAATAAAAATTTCAAATGAAAACAAATAAAATATTCCACTTAGAAAACTAGAAAAAGAACAACAAAGTAAATCAAAAGAAAACATAAAGGATTAATAGAGCTAAAAACAAATTAATGATATATGTGTTCTCAAGTACTGAGTTAGTTTCCTAACAGCCTCCAAAAGCAGCTAAGGATTTTTTAAGTATCATAAATTCATAGATCTAAACAAATATGACATATTTCAATTATTTCATTGCAGTTATTAATACCTATTAATACTCAAATGGTCCCATTTTTGGCTACTGGGAGATTATTTAAGTTGGCTCCTGAGTCCTTTTAATGCAACCCATACAGTCTATAATATATAACAAGATGTTCCAAGTTTATCTTATACATTACCCTCAACTAGAATCACTCTTTTCTCCAAGAACCCTAGTTCCTATTAGCAGGAAATGGTATATAGAGAATATAATTTCGGCCTCAGGGTGTTCCATGCTATTAAGTTTTTGGCCATTTAATGACTAAAACATACAAAACCTATTTTTAAAGAAAGAAACTATCTCAAGTTTATATTGGTATTTTTAATTTACATATATTACAACTGTATCATCTTTTCCCATGCCATAAAACTAACCTCTCAACATCAAGATCTCTCATCTCATCTATCCCACAATACACATAATACCTCAGTAAAACAATACAAAACTACTCTCAAAAATGTGATTACTAAAAAATGACTTAAAAAATATTTTGCCATTATTTTTATCATGAGGACATATTCCACTAAGTACAATTATTGGGTCTGAAGTCACCCAGAACAGTTCTTCTGTGTATGTGTATGTTTATGGTTAAACCATCAAATGGGTGTACAATTCATTTCATTTGTCTCTTTTTTGATACTATAGGATTTTTAATTGTTTAATTTTGTTTTAATTACATTAATATTAACATTGCTCTGACTCAAATACTTGGAACAAAGTATGTTAAAAGAGTCCAAGTTCATCCATATCACCTCCAGCCTATTCTCTCCCTCATCATCCACAGCACCAGTTCTAATAACCAGAAGAGACCCACTAGGCATTCTCATTCTTTTTTTTATGGCTTTTTCCCCCATTTTTTCCATTTTTAAATGGAAGTAAAAATAATAACACACTCTCCATCTTTCTTTTTCCTTTAACAATATATCCTGCACATCACTCCACAGCGGTATATTGAAATTTTTATATTCCTCCCTACAGCTGCATATTACTCCAGTATGCTGACAGATGGCAATTCATTCTACCACACAACATTTAGATTATTTCCAATTTTTTGTTATGGGGTGCTACAATGAAGAGCCTTAGCCATAAATCTTTTTATTTTTTGCCAATGTGTTTAGCGATAGATTCCTAGAGGTGGGATTTTTGCAGGGTCCAAAAGTGAGTAAATATGTACAGTTGACCCTTAAACAACATGGATTCGAACTGCACAGATCCACTTGGACATGGTTTTCTGGTTTTTGTTTTTTTAAGAGTTGACAGCGAAAGCTGCAAGGCATTTATTTACAACCGCTTATCCCAGTCTCCAGGAAGGGACCGAATGGAAGGCAACTGGTGCAGAGGTCATGTTTGTTGCCCTCTGAGTACCCAGGGAGGCTGAGGAGGCATCAGCAGTCCCTGGCCCAGGTTGGGCTGGGCTTGCAGGTTGCCCCACACACCTCCAGGGTGGTCAGGTCGGGTGCCTGGGGCTGGTGGGTAAAATTCAGGGCTAAGCAGAGAAACACACCCAGAGGGCAGGGACAGCTTTGCACAGGGATCTCACACCTTTGGCATTCAACCTCACCCCGAATGACTCTGAGGCTGCACACAGGGCCAGTGAAGGGCCCTGAGCCCCTCCCAGGCCATGCCCAGACCCCTCGTTCCCATGTTGACCACGCTAGCAGCCTCTGAGGCCAGTGTACTCACATATGGCCACACCTCCAAGCAGAAGGGAGGCTGTTCTGTGCCTCCAGGCCACGGTTATCCTCGAAGGCCCTGTGGGGTGGGGATGGGGGGTGCTCTACTGCTGAGCCAAAGCCACCAGGCTGTGGAACATCTCCGTACTAGTATCTTACACTAAACGTCTATAAAAATCCCATATACAACCGGGTTACTTGTTGAATTTTCTATTTTATTGCACTAGTCAATGTATGTAACATCAACAAAATGCCTTAATCATATAGCTTTTATAGTATTTACAATATATTTTAGAATATAATATTTACCTTTGAGGATGGATAGCTGTGACTCCACTGTATACACACATTTCCTCTCCTTCTTCGGTATTTTCCTGTCTATTATTTGTTTTCTTTCCAATTAAATTTTATAATCAGTCTAGCTATGGAAAAAGACTGTTTTTTTAATTGGAATTACATGAGTCTTAAGCAATTTAGGGATATCTGACATCAGGATAATGTGTCTTCCATCCAAGAATGGAGTATGTCTATTTGTGCAACTGTAGTTCTGTGTCTCTTGGAAACTTCTTATACATTATCTTACGTAAGTTTTGAAGATTTTTTGTAGAGTTTATACAAATGAATTTAATTTTTGTTTTGATATCATGAAATGGGATCTGCTCCATTTTAGATTCTGATTTTTTGTTTATGTTTGTGACGCTTACTGATTTTTTGTATGTTACTGTAACAACCTCCTGTTAGGGGCACGTGGGTGGCTCAGTCTGTTAAGCATCTGCCTTTCGCTCAGGTCATAATCACCCCCGCAGTGGGCTCCCTTCTCAGTGGGGATCCTGCTTCACCCTCTCCCTCTCCCTCTCCCCCTGCTTATGTGCTCTCTCTCTCAAACAAATAAAATCTTAAAAAAAATAATAACCTCCTGTTATACTAAATTCCCTACGATTTAATAATTTCCCATGGTTTTTTTTAGGATTTACAGATACATAATCATATTCTTTCCACATACATAGAGTTTTACTTTTTCCTTTCCAAATCTTATGCCTTCAATTGTTTTCTCTTGAATTATGTGCACTGGCTAACACTTCAAACACTATGTGAAACAGCAGTGGAGAAAATGAGCAGTCTTACCTGGTTCCTGACATTAGACAAAACATTTTTACTGTCTCCCCACTAAATAAGATCCTAGGTTCCTTGACGTTAACTTTTCAGAAGAAGGGGGAAAGGGAGGGAGAGAGATAGAGTGACAGAGAAAGCTTATGTTAATTATATATCCATCAATTATTATTTTATTGAATGTTTATAATATAAATGGATACTGAATATTGTAAAATGTCTTCTCTGAATAGGGGATGCTCAAATGATTTTTCTCCCTAGTCTTCTTTATACGTTGTATCAAATTAATGAAATTTCTAATAGTGAACCACTGAATTAAATGAACCATGTTGCATCCCTAGAATTAATCTCAGCACTTGGTCATAATGCAATTATTTGTTAAATGTGCTGTCAAATTCCAGTTGCTAAAATTTCATTTAACACTTTTATTAAGACTACGTAAGACACTGACATTAATAAGTGAGATTTTCTGTACCTTTGTTTTTTTGGGGCAGTCATTGTCAGCTTTTGGGATTAATGTTTATAATAGATTCAGACCATGAAATTGGAAGATTTCTTTTATGTCTCTATTCTCTGGCATACTTTAAATGTATTGGGATTAGATTCCTGGGTGGCTGAGTTGGTTGGGCAGCTGCCTTTGGCTCAGGTCATGATCCCAGAGTCCTGGGATCAAGCCCCATGTCAGGCTCCCAGCTCAGCAGGGGACTCTGCTTCTCCCTCTCCCTCTGCCCCTTCCCCTGCTTGTGCTCTCTCTCACTCTCTTTCAAATAAATAAATAAAATCTTTAATAAATAAAAAATAAATAAATGTATATATTGGGATTATTGATTCATGAAAGTTTTTCAATTACAGTTGTATATGGTTTCCTATAAAACCAAGTGGACCTGCCACTCTTCTGTGATAGCTAACTTTTCTATTTCTTTATTAGTAATTGTTCCATTTACACTTTACTGGGGTCAACTATGGTAACTTGGATTTTTTTTTTAATTACCAATTTTTATGAAGATTGTCAAACCTATTTGCACATAGTTGGGCAAATTGATTTCCAATTTGTGGTTTTGTGCTTTCATTTTTTTCCCCTTTCTTTCTTCTTTATCCTTTCTTTCGATTATACTAGGCAATGGTTTCTCAATTCTGATATAAATGAAATAGCTCAATGTGATTTTCAGACTATTTTTCTGATTTCAAAGTCATTAATTTCTGGTTTTATTCACATTACTTCCTTTTTTATGCTTTCCTTTGATTTACTTTGTTATCTTTTCTAGCTTTTTAAATTGGGTGTTTCATTCGTTTGTTTTCATTTTTTATTTTTATTGATAATAGCTATGTAATGCTATAAATTTTCCTCTGATAACTGATTCAGCTGTATCCCGTAGCTGAATTCTGCTTTTCTCTTCATTACTGTTATTTTTTGACAATTCTGCTATTTTGAGTTCCTCATTTGAACCAAGTGTTTTTGGTTAGCATCTTTTTTAATAAAATGGATTCTATTTGCCATTAGTATACCCTCCTTCCCAACCACACTGACTTCAAATAGTTAATGATTTTAAGAAGTAAATACCAGCAGTTCCTTGTGATTTTTTAAACTCAGGCTCAGAGAGAAAAAGCAAAACATAATACCACACAATCAGCCCTAATAAGAAAAGCCAGAAAACAAGTGAATGGTAAGCTTCTTTCTCTGTTAAGACTTCCACTTCCAAGTTCAATCACTGGCAGTTCATCTTGAATTTCCTTATGTGAACTGCTTGCTTTGGCGAACCACAATATGGAGACCTTTCGTTCACCAGACATTTTAATACTGTCAAAAGACCACATGGCAAATGTCATCCCACGCTGAACTACTGTAGGGTATATTCAGTCTCTCACAAACAAATCTGGACTACAATAATATCTTCTACGAAGGTGAGAAAAAAGAGACGTTATTTTTTTGAAGGGGACTGTGAAAAGGATTTTCATACATAATTCTTTACGAATTTTTTTTTCTGTTTTAGTATACTTACAGTGCTAGGATTTAACTTCCAGTTGTTCGGAGGGGGGGCTTTCAGCAACTCCTTCATAAGCAATTCCAAGCAATTCCTTATAACTTAGAGATGAAATCTCATACTGACTTTAAACACACAGACTAAAACAAATCTCCTCACGCCTCCAAACCTCAGAGTGTGTGTGTCATTTTCTTCCTGCTAACATGGCTCAGAGATGAGTAAATGTTGGCTTCCGCTTTCTGTCTTGGAGCCTACTCTTATTTTTCATCTCAGTGTAATTGGTACCTCATATGGGGGGCAGCAGCTGAAATGTGATTACATCTCAGGCGTCCTGGGACGCTTGGAGTTCACCAGGAGTCACAGAAAACGCAGAAGCACTGAAGAGAACAAAAGCCAGTGGAATGGGGTCAGTGCCAGCAGAGAGATGTCCGCGTGCCAGATGGCGGCCATGCCAGGGCAGGCAGCTGAAGAGAGCTAGAACCTCACGGTATCAGAAGAACAGACCACATCGGAGGGCCGGCAGCCAACCTGGAGTCGGAGAGGAGTGGGGAGAGCAAGCTCACTTCCCCAGCTGACTAACTGGGATCAGATCAAAGAGCCCAATGGAATGATTTTATTCAGCCTAAAGCGCCCGTCAGAACCGGAGCCAGGGCCGCACAGCGGGTGCCAATGGCACACGAAAGAGGCTTCGGATGAGCGATCCCCAGGGACTCCATCCTGGGGACTGAATGAGGAGGCAGTT
Source organism: Ursus maritimus (assembly GCF_017311325.1). Lineage (NCBI taxonomy): Eukaryota > Metazoa > Chordata > Mammalia > Carnivora > Ursidae > Ursus > Ursus maritimus. Next base: position 3,273,237 of record NW_024423453.1, read on the forward strand.
TTAGAGGCTGCCTGGGAGACGGTATTGAAATACCACAGCTAACCGCCTAACTGCCAATGCTACTGCACTGCCACACGCTACCTTAGCGAGCAGGCATTCCCGGCACCTGTCACCACGGAGCAGAATTGCAGCCCGGTTCCCAGCCCTCGGAACAAGACCCGCAAGAAAGAAAGCGGCACGTGCAAGTTTTACATTATTTTAGACGACAGATGTCCCGAGTTCAAGTCCTATCAGGATTTTCTTTCTTTCTTTTTTCTTTTTTCTTTAAATTCCAGTTAGTTAACATATACTGTGGTACTAATTTCAGTAGTAGAATTTTGTGATTCATTACTTACATGAAACACCCAGTGCTCATCCCTAAGGGGATTTTCTGTCTAAAAAGTGAGCTCCTAAAAAAATAATAAAAATAAAATAAATTTTAAAAAGTGAGCTCCTTCTAACTGAAATAACCTCCAGCTAAGAACAACTATCATCCATCTTTACCTCCTTGTCTGTAGTCCTGCTTATCTGAGGAAACAGAAAATATAGACGAGATTAAAATTTCTATTTAAGGTGTGATCCATATGATTGGAGTGTACCTTGCTTTTCCAAGAGCAGTAATTAGAGCGAAAGTACTATAGTTGAAGAAGTAAAATGGAAATTCATTCCAAAGAAGAGAGCGGACAACGTACTGTCCACCACATGTCAACTAATTTAGATGCTTCCCTACGATCGTGATGCTCCTTCCATTAAAAGAGATTTGGAAGATGCAAAACATAGACATATGTTTCTTAACGATTGTTATTTTGCCCCTTCAAACCTCTTTATGAGCACTGCCTTGAACTGAAAAATACCAAAATTTACCACATTATCATGTTATGTGTTGTTAGCTTATCTTTACAGTTCTAACCACTACCTAAGTGATGAAAGACACACGGAACAAGGATGCCACGCGGAAATCTGCGAATGAAAGCAAAACATCTAATTTGCCTCTGGTACTGAAAACAAGGAAGATAAAGTTGATATTTTTTCTAGTGCCCCTCAAATATTACCATACCACTCTCTTACTCAAGAACCTACAACAGCTTCAGGGGCACCTGGGTGGCTCAGTCAGTGAAACACCTGTCTCTTGCTTTCCGCTGGGGTCGTGATCTCAGGGTAGTGAGATGGAGCCCTATGTCGGGCTCCACACTCCGCGGGGAGTCTGCGTGAGATTCTGTCTCTCCCTCTCCTTCTGATCCTCCCACCTCTCATGGCCTCTCTCTCTCTTTCTCTATCTCTAAAAATAAATAAATAAATCTTAAAATGAAAAAGAACCTAGAACAGCTTTAAACTAATCCTTTCCTTGAAGTATAATTATTATACACTTTTTTTTTAGTTTCAGGTGTAAAACATATTGATTTGACAATACCATCCATTACCCAGTGCTCACTACAGTAAGTGTAGTCACCATCTGTCACCATACAACATTACTACACTATTATTGGCTATATCCCCCATGCTATACTTTTCATCTCCATGATTTATTTTATAAGTTTGTACCCCTTAATGCCTTTTATCTATTTGCTCATCCCCTCACCCACCTCACCTCTGGCAACCAGCAGCTTGTTCCCTGTATGTTAGTCTGTTTTTGTTCATTTGTTTTGCTTTTTAGATTCCATATATAAATGAAATCATTTGGCATTTGTCTTTCCTGTCTTATTTCACTTAATATAACACCCTTTAGGTTCACATGGTAACTAATCATAATCAAACCTTTATCTAGGTATTTCTTTACTATTTGTGTTAGGAAATATTTCATGTGTGTGTGTGTATATCTTGAATATACATAAAATATAATACTCTCACAGAGGCACACGTTGTTTTAAATGCTTTATAAGCACCAAACTTATTATTATAACAACACTATAAAATAGGCATTGCTATGATCAACTTTATTTTACATATGGAGAAACTGAAGAATAGAGAGGTTAGATCAATAATTCAAGGTCACACAGCTATCGATTGGGGAACCCAGGCCATTTGACTTCAGAGATCCTGCAGAGGTTCACATAGTTGGAATTTTGCTGATTGCATCCCCAAGGTATCTTTCCTTCCTAGTTAATAAAAGCAACTTAAGAGTGATTTTATTTCAGTTTCATACATATTACTGTTGTCTAGTATTTAAGTTTGACATTAATGTTGAACCCCCAGCTGGTCATTATTATTGCTGTTGTTATCATCATCATACCATCATAAATATCACAACAATCAATGCTTGATTAGATTGACCCATATGTCAAACAGTGTCTTTGCTGGCTATCGTTACTTGCCTCTCAATCCTTTCTGCTAAGATTAGGTTCCTATTTCATGAAATACAAATTATAGATATTCTCAGCAAAATGCTAAGGAATGTATATTCTTTCAGTGCTTTTTGTTTTTGTTTTTTTAGTTTTTTTCTCTTGTGTCTCTGTATAATAGTTTTGCTGGGTATAGAAATCTACCTTAAAAATCATTTCTCTCAGTACTTTTTAAAGATTTCATTCCATTAGGCTTTCTACTGTTATCGTTGAGGTGTGTGTTCCTTGTCTGCCATTAATTTTTAGGTAATATTTATTTATTTTAATTGCTTTTATGATTTTTAAAATATTTTCTTTACTTTACTGATACAAAATATGTTAGATTCAATTTTTCCCTATCTGCTCTCTCCTTGAACTCCCAACAAGTACTTTGTTCTTGTTAATATAGTTAAATAACAGGTCTAGATATTTAATAACCATGTAATAAGTACATGGCATTTTTTCTATTTTTTTTTTGTCATTTCAACCACCATATAAATATGATATTATACCAAACTCCTTAAAAACGAGGAACTTATTTTTTTACTTCTTTTGTATGACCTGTAACAGAGCTCTGTACCCAGTGAGAGTGTTCCATGAATGATTTAGGATTTATCCTTACTTCTTATTTGAGCTGACTTTTTTAGATTCAATTATAATTCATAGTAAATTAATATCACCATATTCTCTTCCCTCCCTTCCTCTATTTTCTAAAACAAGGAGCTGAAACCAAAGATAGAAATAAAGGCAAGATCGTAGGGCTGGTATTATAACTGGCTTAAGTAGAAATTGCTCCTGCTCTCTAATTTTCAATTATATTATGTATAATCAATTAGACCAAAATAGCAATTGCAAAGTCCAACTTGACTAATCTAAAAGGCCAAGTTGATGAGATACAATTTACAAAAACATTTTTTTTATCCCAAGATATCATTCCTCAGATGTCTTCTATAAAAATGAATTCTCAAAAAGATGGAAATATTTTAAGTGGAAACTTTCTGCACCCAATAAAGTACAAGATAATGCCAATGTTTTTCTGCTGCATGAGATTAAAACTTAGTGACAGCTATTGAGTTATAATCTTATTGAGACAAGAATCGTAAGATCAATCATCACACTGAAGCACTATGGAAATAATCCATCTGGACAAATTTAAGGAAGGCTTAATGATTTATCAGAGATTATATGCAAAGCAAAATGACTCATTCTATGTTATTTTATTTTTGACTTTCCAAAATATTTCCCAAACATTGGTGTGACTTTCTTCAAAAACCTGATAAATAGAATAAACATGACTCAAGGTTAGATTTTTTTTCCTGTTTTAAAGTATTTTTTTACATAAACTCAATCATAAACATAAGTCCAATACATTTTTATTAGTCATAGTAAGGTCTACCGTTTTTTAGTTACCAGGGTAAAAGGGCTTAAATGTATCTTTTAAGTGAGAAAGAAAGAAAATTAAAGTAATTTTTATGAGACCATTTTTGAAAGAATTACCTAATGTAGAACAAAGACAAATTAAATTTTAACAGCAATATCACATCCTGATAATTTTAAGATTCAGGGAAATGTGAACTACCTTAAACTATTCTAACATAGAACAAATGGGTCAAGTAAAGATGCCAGCTTTTTAGAAACATCTTTCTTTAAAAAAAAAAAAAGATTTTATTTATTTATTTATTTGAGAGAGAGAGAGAGTGCACCCTCGCACAAGCAAGGGGAGGGGCAGAGGGAGAAGCAGACTCACCACTGAGCAGGGAGCCCAATGTAGGGCTTGATCCCAGAACTCTGGGATCATGACCTGAGCTGAAGGCAGACACTTAACTGACTGAGCCACCCAGGCTCAGAAACATCTAGAAACATCTTTCAACAGGGAGCATCTAGAAGTTCTTGTAAGACAACACTCTGCCCTCAGAGCTAGAAAGACCCTTCAGATATCATCTGTTTCAGTCATCCCAACCTGTGATCCCTGGATCCATGGGGTGCTGTGATATTATCACTAGAGATACAGCAAGGCATGTAGAGACCAGGAGTTTTCTCAGGCAAAATCAATATCCCACACATGTATTTGTGTGGATGTTTCTGATGCATGGACATGCAATTTTCACTAATATAAATAAAGCATTTCTGAATCCACAGAAATTATTGTCATATTTTTTTCTCAATCAATTGACATCGCAAGTATAATTTCCTAATGCAAGGGAATTTTTGGAACCTCAAAGGAGGTAAGGGGATGAATCTATTTTTCCCCACCTTCTCCATTTCTTCCAAGCATGTTTATGTCCACAATGTAAGCTCCACAAAGGTGAGAATTTATGTCTATCTTTGTTTACTGCTGTATTCCTAGAATATTGTGTGACATGTAGTGAGCACTTGGAAATGTCTGTTCAATTAATGAATGTTAATTACCCAGCACTGGATATTAAAGAGCTTTAAATAATCAGCACAGAAACACAAGTTACATGGAGGCTGTTAAAAAGGCAGCTCTGTGGTCTTCCTTTTTGGCAAAAAGCTATATCTTAGCATAATAAATTTTTGTGTATGTGTTTAAAGAATAGCTCTTCAGACTCTCCACAATTTATTGCTTTTTTTTCATGCTGAGATAAAGACTTATTGTGAAACATGATCACTTTTTTGGTGCTTTGGAGCCCATCTGCTTCTGGGTGCCAATTAAACTCTGGCAGGAGCCTGAAGCTCTCCATGGAGCAGCTGGTGTCCGCATCACATAAAATATGCTCCTGAAATGGATCGTTCTGCTGCTCAGGGAACATGCAGTAGAGGCTTAGCTAAAATAAAGAAAGGACAAGGCTATGACATCCAAAAATAAAATCAAAGGGGATCAAGCTAGGGTTATTTATATATACTGATACTGGGCTCAGTAGTCTAAACACCTCACAGCTGTTCAAAATTTGAGAAGAAGAAATCAACTATATCACTAACATCTCCCTGGCTGAAGGAGGCTAGGGCCAGGTAGATCTGTCCTCTGTCTACTACTCACAGCCTCTGCTACAATGACTTGGTCTTAGGTCTCTTCAGTTTAAAGCTGGGGTTAAGAAAGCTAGATCTGATATCAGATAATGTGGGTCCCAAGCATGCAACTTCCTGGCTCTGTGACCTCAGACAAGCTATTTCATCTCTTCAACCTTGGTTTTCCATTCACACAATGAGGAAAATCATTGTTCTTGCCTGCCGGAGTTGTGAAGATTCAATAAAGCAATTCATGCGAGGCACTCAGCCCAGCTTCTGGCTTATACACTTTTCAATAAGCATTAATAATCACTATCATTGCTCTAAGAAAATAAACCATGGGGCCATGGTTAGTACATCTAAAGCCTCTTTCTAACTCCAGTAGACCCAAAAGGATGGGATGCAGGGAGTACTTAAACTTCTCGGGCAATAGACACCTCTTTTCATCTCCCCATACCCACATCTCACTATAACTCAGGGCTGAGTTACCTGCCCTCCCCTCCAGACTTGGCATTTTCTCCATATTTCCTAGTTATTCTTCAGTGATAGTCAGACTCAGGGTCTCAGAACAAACACTGATCACTCATGACATCTGTAAGCAATTGTTCTCTCTGAGCTCATATTGGCCAGAGGATGGAGGGTGCCATTACATTGCTTTGTACCATGGTCCCCTCCTCAGTCCAAAGCTTTCTCCAGACTCAGCCTAAATTTTGAAACTTTTTGATCCAGAGAATCTACGTTTTATGCCCACTTTGTGACATCCTCTATTCCTTTCATCTCTTACTACCTATTCCTGTTACTTCCCTTATTTTCACCCTTCTGTTCCTTTCTACCATGCCTTCCTCCCTTTCTATATATATATTTTTCCTATCATCATTCTTAAACACTCCCCCAAACATAATACCTAAATATTATCTGTAAAACCACTGGGCAGGGGTGCCTGGGTGGCTCAGTCAGTTAAGCATCTGACTCTTGGTTTTGGCTCAGGTCATAATCTCAGTGTTGTGAGATCAAGCCCCACATCAGGCTTCATGCTCAGTGCACAGTCTACTTGAGATTCTCTGCCTCTCCCACATCCCCCCCCCGCCCCAGCCACTCGCTCTCTCTCTCTCAAATAAATAAATAAATAGAAATTTTAAAATTTTAAAATTAAAAAAAAATAAAAACCAGTGGGTCATAACTTTTAACCTGGCACCCACATAGACCCCAAAGAGTCCAGGGATACCCTGAAACGCAAAATAGTACTGTAACTGTGCATGGGGGAGGGGAAGGAGGGAAGAAAGAAAATACATGTGCACTTGTTTTCTTAAGGAAAGAGCACATCATTTTCATCAGAGGCTCGAAAACTATCTGATATTAAAACTATTAAGAACCTCTGCTAAGTTACTCTGAAGACTGTAGAATTATTTTAATATGTATTAATCATTATCATCAAGATGTAAAAACATAAAGATGATGAACTCTCAATGAATACTTATTGACCTAAATGTTAAGAAAATAAATGGATCTAAGCCCTCAAGAAGTTCACGGTCTACCTGGAAAGAATAAATTAATTTTAAAAATAATAAAGTATTTTATCTTATTGGCTTTATTTTCCTTTTGTTTTGCTTGTCATTTTTCATGTGTTTATGTTAATAAATATTCCGTCATATGCAAATAGCTGGGGGAGGACAATGTTGAAATAGCCAAACACAACATAACAGAGGAATAAGAAATAAGGTAATCTTAAGAACAAGGCAGTTTGGGAGAAAATATTAGTCTGGGGTTAGAAAAATTATTTTCCAGATTATCACTAAATAATCAGATGAAGAAGGAGACAGAGATGTGAAGCTGAGTTGAATTTAGTGAAATTGACTGGCAGATGACTGGCAGCTCTGCTATAAACAGTTCAAGTTAAGGACTTGAACGGGTGGTCAAGGTGTAGAGCAAAGATGGTGTGAGAGAGAACAGAAGGTCCAAAAGAGTGTCCTTTAACTGCAGAAGACCTCAGCACGTATGCTCAGAGAGGACGAATTGCCAGCCATCAGTGGGTGCTTCTTTTTGTTGGAACGCTGGCCTTCATGCTGCACCCAATGATTGTTTCAAGGCTCAGCAACTGAGTACAATAAACAAGTGGGAGAAACTAACGGCAGACCACAAGTCCTTCATTCACTGCAAAGAGAAAAAATCCACCAAACAACAACAACAACAAAACACTAATAACTACAATCACTGGTGAGCCCACAGAAGCAGTCTGTAACAGGAAGTAATTTCAACATGGTTTTCTAAATATAAGAGTATGGAAATGCAGAAAATTATACAATGACAAAAAGAATAAATGATTTTTAATCACTCAGTCTATTAGGGACACTTAATTTTTTGGAGATCAAGAGCTAAGGAATAATCCAAAAGTTGTTTAGGGAGATAAGGCTTTGGTGACAGCCAGGGGGAGATCTGTTAACTGCCGCCTTCGCTTTATTAGAACCAGGCCGCCATACTGGATAGTCCAGCATTTCTGCTTGTGGCGAGAGCTCTGGTTAGAACCGTTGGCATCCACTACTGTTTTTGTGTGTAGCCTTTTCTTTATATGGCTTGGAGTTTCTTCTTGAATTTATTCGTAGAGCACATAACCTCTAAGAGAAACCTACTCTGGCCATAATGACTGTAGCTTTTATTTGTTAAAACAATAAAAATATAGGATTCTGATATTTTCATACCAGTAAATATCTTCTGGCCACACTCCACCAAAAACCTGAAAAAAAAAATATTTTCCCAGGTCTGTGTGGACACACCTCACAAGAAGCAAGCAGTGTCTAAATATTTGTTTTGATGTGTTCAAGTATGTGATATGGGATAAAGTGAGAGAAAGGTGCAAGAAATAATGCAGAAGTTATTGTAGCCATAATCCTGATAGAGAATTGCTAGGTGCTTTATTAAGGCCGGTTATAAAATTTCATGTGACTCAATGGAAACAGATGTTGGTGGAGAATAAAAGGGAATATCATACTAGATAGACGACAGATGACCATAGCTGATACAGAGATGGTGAGGACGCATTTAGTATTGCGACAGCTGCGATAGTTGACCAACACATTGTTTCAAGGAAGCAATGTCAGGGTAAGTCTTTGACAGCCTCCTCTGATTTAAATAAAATGAGCCTTGACTCCATTTGCCTTATGTCACGGATACTGTAAGTCAAGACTTGTTTTTAGATTATTGTAATGTGTTTGGAAGGCTGAATACCCTGCTCTTTAAACAATTAGGGATAATTTTTTAGTAATAACATTATATAAATAACTCCTAAAGATAAACCCAAAGCCCGCGGGCTTATAAAGTGAATAAAGGAACAAACTAATAACAATTGTGTTTTGCCTCTCACCATTGCCTGTCACCTAAGCCTCATGGAGGGCATTGTGAAAATAGAGTATGCTGAGAATAGCTTCAGGACACATTATGACAACCAGTGAGGGAAACATAGAGATCAAGCCAAATAATGCTAAGAACAGTACCCATGGGTTGGAATGTAGATACTTGCTAGCTGCTCTTGGCTAGCCTTCACGGCCATGACTTTATGGTACCCACTGGGGAGGAATGTGAAATGTCCAGAAATGTTCCCATAGTAATCTATGCCCAGAATGTGGCTATTTTTAAAGAAAGGAGCACATCCAGCTCAGCTCACTATTCCATGAGACACACAGATTCCCAGGTTAGAAGGACGAAAGGGTGAATTCAGACCCTAGGGCCAGTTGGAATTGTGCCTCCCCTGAGCTCAGACCAATCAATAAATAAAAGAATACAACAAGCTAAGTGATATTGACCTTGCCACAAAAAAATCCTAAAGAATGTATTAGCTTTACTGAAAACGGGAAGCTGCAAAATAACTGTCTGCGAAGACCTTTACCTTAGCTTGGCGAGGGCACAGCGTCACAGGAATGGATGCTTGCTCTCAGAAATCAAGGATTCCACATAAAGTAATGGAAATCTCGGAGGCAAATAAACAGAGCGAGCAGAAGATCAGGGGGTGATTTGGTGCCTCTGAGAGTCTGTTCAGCTGTACTGTGACAAAATCTGAGGTCCCCTGATTTCAAAGCCCAAGGGCGATGTTCTGTCATTGAGTGGCATCCCGGTGCTCGGTGCTCGGTGGGCAGACAATCTGCATTCCTCTCCAACAATGAGCTGGAAGACTCAGACAATGTGTTCAGGCTAAAGCCTGGAATGGCTGAAACCTCTTTGATTCACTTTGCCAAAGCAACTGCAGAGAATAGCAGCACACTGTGATTAGAAATAGTGATTGGAAATTCTAATTTTAGAAAACTGAAGAATGGAAATCAGAAGGGGAGAAGTCTGTTGAAACTTCTATATCCAGACTGTAAGGATATCATGATTTTTTTTCTCAACTGAATTAGCAAGGACTGAGACTGTAGAAAGTTGTTGATTTTATTAGCCAAGTTATATCTATATTATATACTGATCAATTGATCTATAGATATAGGTATACAGTTTCTAGAAAAGACTGGTTTTAGAGCCTTATCTTCTGTTATCTAGTATGTGTAACTCAGAGCTTGGCTAAGATTAGATGCTTAGAAAGTATTTGACAAATAAATGGAAGAATGGATTATTGGATTCAACCTCCTTTAAAAAAATCTTTATAGTTTAAAGTCTTATTTTTAATCTCGATTTCTTTTTTCTTTTCCCAAATTTCCTAGGAAAGGTGCCAATAATTACATAAATAAAATCATGAAAATGTAAAATTTCAAGATGGAAAAATAAGAGAAGCAAAGTAAAAATATAATTCCACAATAAAACAATTTTAAACTTCAGTAGTGTTACCATTTCTTAAAATTAGGAAAGTGGTGCCTACAAGAAAAAATTCTGTTCTGAAAAATTTATGCCTCTCATAGAAAGAAAATACATGCATAGGATACACTATTGGTTTAAGGTCTCAAATGGTCACAAATTTGGCTATTCTATTAACCTAGTGTAATTGTGTGTGTGTGTGTGTGTGTGTGTGTGTGTGTGTGTGTGTGTGTTTTCTTGGTCTTTTGTTGGCAACTGTTTCAATTATGCAACCGATTTCTGGGCCTTCCAACTCCACTATCTGAATGTAAATTATCATTTGCATAACTTTAGATTACTTTGGTTAGCGATCAATCAATTTACAATTGAAAAGTAGAGTCTCTTTAGCATGATTTCTTTTCCAAAAGCAAGTAAAATTAAATTTTCCAGGAAGGATTACATTCAACAATCATTTAGGATCATTGCTAATGGATAACGGTGAGGAACTTTTGATAGTATATGGCCTCTAGTGGTTTCATTTTTCAACTGCAGAGCTTTCTAACAGAACCCTGATCTTACTTTGAGAAGCTATGTTTCCTAGTCTGTGAGAAGGTAAATCTTGAGCATGCCCTATTTTCTCTCCAGACTTGTCTTTCCATTTTTTTCTTCTCAAAACTTGGTATAGTCAAGAAGAATGCAAGTGACCAAAACTGGAATAAAGTTTTCTCATCTCTCTCAAGATGAATTTTGAGTAGAGGGACTCAAGGACATAATGAATAGCCTGTTCTTTCCGTTTTTATTATGCCACTCCTCTATCCATCATTTGCAGACCGAATGTCGCCTCTTTTTTTAATTTTTTAATTCAACATTGTTTCATTCCTGTGTGCTTCAGCCGCAGAGAGTTGAAATACTTCTCTCTCTTAACTCAAAGCCCATATCACAACTGGTCATGCACAATTTCTCTTTTGTCTATTCATTCATGCATTCATCTTTTCATTTTCACCATGGAACTTACTGCTTTCTCCTTCCCATTAGCAACTATTCTAATGTGTACAATGTATGCCTTTTTGCTTAGAGGAATACTTGCACAACATACTGTTGGTTTCTGTGCGTGTTTTTAATTTACATAAAGGGCATCACTATATACATATATAATACATATATTCGTGAATTTTACATTGTTTTTACTCAGAACTATCTTTTAAGATCTACCCACGCAGTTATGTGAACATCTCATCTGATGCCTCGAATGCCATAAAGGTTATCTACTACATTTTATCTATTGACTCTTAGAGATAAACATCCAAGATGCCTTCATCTTCCTGCTTCCACAATAATATTGAAATTAACATCCTTACAGAATTGGGTGCTTCAGAATACCTACTGGGTCATAAGGTATGCATGCATTTTATTAGACAAAGTATCAACATTTTGAGAGCTTCCTCTGTGCCAGGCAATTCCAAATGCTGGGAATAGCAATGAACAAAATAAAGTCTTTGCCTTCATGAAGTTTACATTCTTGAAGGGAAAACAGACAATAAACGAATATATTTTAGACATGCAAGCGGAAATAATGGGTTGAAAGTGGCATATAAAACTATGTACAAAGTCTAGCATTCGTATTAGAAGTCTGGACTTAAAATGTATTTGAGACCCAGCCATGAAACTGTATGTATAAAGTCAAATAAATAAAATCTTTAAAAAAATAAATAAACTGTATAAAGTCTCCTAGAAAGTACATTAGATTAAGATGTGGTCTGGGGGTGGAGCTCTCAGACACTTTAACATTTAGAGATTGAAAATATCAGAAGAAGCCAAAAAAGAAAAGCAAAAATAAACCACAGGTAAAATAAGAGAAGAAACAAGAAGTGGTCTTCCAAAAATCAGAACTAAAAATAAAGTGTCATTCTGTTAACTGGTCACATGAAATAAGGACTAAGGTTAATCTTTAATTTAAAAATGCAGAGGTCATTGATGGTATAGATAAGCTCTCATTAGATACTTAATACTCTTAATACTTAGTACTTAATATCTTAATACTGGATACATAGTACTCAAAGAGTGGAATGAGTTTATGAGAGAATTAAGGGAGAAACTTGGAGACTTCCTTCTTTTAATATCATTTTGAAGGTACTGGCTATAAAAGCGGAGAAGAAAAAAATAGGTCCATGGCTGGAGGAGAAATGGTAAAAAGAGAATTTTTATAAAATGGAAGATATTACAGGATAATTTTAGGCTGTTGTGAATGTCAAGTCAAGCCAGTATGAGAGATTAAAAATTATGATGCAGAAAAGAGAGAATTCCTAAGTGTTATCCTTAAGTAGGTGAGAGGGGATAAGACTTAGAATATAGGTGGAAAGGATGCCCATGGTGTGAAGATGGACGATCCATCCACAGTAACATAATGAAAGAAAAATCTATGGACCCAGATATAAGTGGTGGATGGGGGTGCTGCGTGAAGGAGTGGGGTAGACGCGATGGTGGAAGAATGGAGAATGACTTTTTTTTTTCTATTTTCTTCATCAATTGGCATCTACCCAACTATCTATTCTCTTCTACCTCCACTCTTGACTGTCTTCACCCACTCTCAATAAGGACTTTATAAACATGCCTGCACATTATATTTTTCAAGCTTCCATGCCTTCCATTTTTCTGCTTCTATTGCCCTCCCCAATGTGTCTGCTAGCAACTGTGTACTTCTTTTTCAGTACAAGTCTTAGCTTAAATTTCCCTGACTTACCAAGTAAACTTGTTACTTAAAAATAAACAAATCTTGGGGTGCCTGGGTGGCACAGCCGGTTGAGTGTCAGACTTTTGATTTCAGTGCAGGTCGTGACCTAGGGTTCTGAGAGCCTACGCTCAGCATGGAGTCTGCCTGAGACTCTTTCTGTCACTCTGCCCCTTCACCCCCCCCAAATAAATAAATAAAATCTTTTAAAAAATCTTGATATGTGATTCTCTACTAGGCTATGCCCACAAAAGAACCGATGACATTAAACTCAGCTATTTGTTCTTTCCAAATACATATCCAGTACCTACTATGGGCCAGGCACTGTTCTGGTGTTGGAATACAGCCACGCACCAAAGACCTTGTTTTTACAGAGCTTACACCATAGGGCTCTCAAAGAAACCAAGTCTTTAATGAAGTAACGTGTCACGTGGTGATGAGTCAGCTTTAAAATTAACATTTGCTCTGTCTTATCAAATAAAGGGCTAGTATCCAAAATCTATAAAGAACTTATCAAACTCAACACCCCAAGAACAAATAATCCAATCAAGAAACACACAGAAGACATGAACAGACATTTCTCCAAAGAAGACATCCATATGGCCAAGAGACACATGAAAAAAATGCTCAACATCACTCTGCATCAGGGAAATACAAATCAAAACCACAATGAGATACCACCTCTCACCAGTCAGAATGGCTAAAATTAAGTCAGGAAACAACAGATATTGATGAGGATGCCGAGAAAGGGGAACCCTCCTACGCTGTTGGTGGGAATGCAAATTGGTGCAGCCACTCTGGAAAATAGTATGGAGGTTCCTCAAGAAGTTATAAATAGAGCTGGGTATTTACTCCAAAGATACAAATGTAGTGATTCGGGGGGGGGCACCTGCACCCCAATGCTTATAGCAGCAATGTCCACAATAGCCAAACTATGGAAAAAGCCCAGATGTCCATTGACAGATGAATGGATAACGAAGATGTGGTATGTATAGATGCAATGGAATATTACTCAGCCATCAAAAAATGAAATCTTGCCATTTGCATGACGTGGATAGAACTAGAGGGTATTATGCTAAGTGAAGTCAGTCAATCAGAGAAAGATAATTATCATACAATTTCACTCATATGTGGAATTTAAGAAACAAAATAGAGGATCATAGGGGAAGAGAGAGAAAAATAAAACAAGAGGAAACCAGAGAGGGAGACAAACTATAAGAGACTTTTTTTTTTTTTTAAGATTTTATTTATTTATTTGATGGAGAGAGAGACAGCCAGTGAGAGAGGGAACACAAGCAGGGGGAGTGGGAGGGGAAGAAGCAGGCTCCAAGTGGAGGAGCCTGATGCGGGGCCCAATCCCAGAACGCCGGGATCACTCCCTGAGCCAAAGGCAGATGCTTAACCCAGGCGCCCTGAGACTCTTAACTATAGGAAAAAAACTGAGGGTTGCTGGAGGGGAGAGGAATGGGGAGATGGGTAACTGGGTGATAGGCATTAAGGAGGGCATGTGATGTAATGAGCACTGGGTGTTATATAAAACTGATGAATCACTGAACTCTACCTCTGAAACTAATAATACACCATACGTTAATTAATTGAATTTAAATTTTTTTAAAAAGCTATTAAAAAATAAATTAAATTTAATTTAATTAAATTAGCATTTGCTCATAGTCAGTTTCATTTTACCCTCCATGGCCAGAATATAACATAACATTAAAAATCAGGTGTTTCTTTTTTTGCATGATAACCTAATCATAAAACAATTGCTAACTGTGTGCCTGAAAGACTTACAACTATTGGAAAATTGGGTTGCAGCCTGAAATTATCATAAAAAAGCATCATGTTTTGAGTTTTCTCCACCTCATATTGTTATGCATTTCTAAACCTGCCATTAGGGGCACCTGGGTGGCTCAGTTGGTTAAGCCTCTGTCTTCAGCTCAGGTCATGATCCCAGGGTCCTGGGATTGAGTTCCACATGGGGCTCCCTGCTCAGCAGGGAGTCTGCTTCTCCCTCTGCCTGCCCCCTGCCCCACCGCCCTGGTTTGTGCTCTCTCTTTGTCAAATAAGTAAATAAAATCTTAAAAATAACTAAATAAATAAACCTGCCATTAAATGGACAATTGAACTTATGGGGTACCCGGGTGCCTCAGTCAGTCTTGATTTTGGCTCAGGTCATGATCTCAGGGTCCTGAGATACAGCCCCGAGTCAGGCTGCATGCGGGGCATGGAGCCTGCTTGACATTCTCTCTCTCTCCCTATCCCTCTGCCCCTCTACCCACCTTGCGTGAGCACGTGCATGCTCTCTCTATATATATTTATAAATAAAATTAATAAATTAATTAAAACAATGGAAATTATGGGAGAGCACATACTTCTTAGAGCTTGCTGAAAATGGACACATCTGGGCACTTCCGTTCCACGTTGGTTTTTGTCTCCAGGGATCTGGACTTAAGGACCAGGCTGTTTCATGGGTTCTTATTCACTGGTAGCTATTAATATGTATAAGGTAATTACCAGTCTGAAAACTTGCATGTGCTATTTTCCCTCCCCTAAAACCAGGCAATCTACTTTTTGCTATCAACAAGATTATTTAAAACAGGCACAATTCCACCACCACAATAATCTGTAATAACCAAGAAGGAAAATTTTACACCACTCTGTTCTAAATTACTGGAATCACTAACTCGATATCTCATTTTTGGAAGGCAATCCAAGATGCAAATTTGTTTTCCATTACCCGACATGGGTTTAAAAAATTAATGAAACCATCTTCAATATAGTTTACATAACTCAAAATGTTGGATGCACACTGGCTCCAATTTATTCCAAGCCCAGGGAAAATCTGACTGAAAACTTTGGAACTGTCTTTTATGAAAGAAATGGTGAGAACTTAAGTGAGCATTGAGCACTGGTAAAATGCAAAAGAAGCTTTAGACTTATAATAGTACTTTTGCCTTATCAAACCGACATTTAGAAATATTTATCCTAAAAAAGTGTCTTGCTCTTCTTGCTTTCAGGATTTCATCTCAAGTTAATTTAACATACCGAGTTATCAACTCCTTTTTCTCATAGCCCAGCATTGGGTATTGTACCTTCTGATATTAATAAGAGAGGATGGTCACCTACCCAGACCCCCATCATTCTTCCCCCATCCATGATTATTTTAAGGAAGGAGAGAATCCACACCAATATGTTTCAGGATACTACCTGATGCGTAGTTCCCCATCTACTGAAATCTGCTAGTAAAAGGGAGAATTGTCATTGCTTTCTCCACGTCAATCTCACTCAGCTGCAAATCCCTACAGGCTTGCACTCTTCAAGTACAAGATCATAGCATGGTATAACCAAAAGGCCAGACTGCAGGGGGAAGAAACAGAATGACAGCCTTCCTTCCTACCCTAAATTCCCACCCTGCCCCCGAATACACACACACTTATGCATCACCTAATGTAGCCCGGTAGTCCCCTTGACATTGCCTCCTTACATCAGTTTATTTGGAAAGGAGAAACAAATCCTCAATCCTCTATATTACTAAGGAGAATAGATGACAACTGGCTAAATAGTTCTGCATATCAATGCATACTGATTTATAATTAAATTCCCTATTGGGGCAGCA
Source organism: Ursus maritimus (assembly GCF_017311325.1). Classification (NCBI taxonomy): domain Eukaryota; kingdom Metazoa; phylum Chordata; class Mammalia; order Carnivora; family Ursidae; genus Ursus; species Ursus maritimus. The sequence goes on from NW_024423453.1 coordinate 3,289,600, forward strand.
TTTTGAAATTTTTAGAAGTAGTGAAGGACAACTCGTTTATGAAAATGATAAACCAGTTCCACACTTTGGCTGAGCTGTTTATATAGCTAAGATGATTTTCAAAGGCCTGTTGAAAAAGCACCTTTACTAAAACAATACAGGATGTATTAAGCCAAATTTGGGCTGACTTGAGAACGGTAACTCATTTCTTAAAAAAAAAAAAAAAGTTTTTGCATGAGGTTATTTCCCTAATGCAGTTCAAATCTAGGAAAAAAACATCATCTTCTTCAAGAGATTCTGATAACTTCTGGATCCCATGTTATTATTAAATATATTTTATTAAACATTTTGAAGTCATTTTTGAAGTCACTGATTCCCAAGTCATTGATTCCCTAGAGCTGTTTGTTTCAAAAATGTTTTATTGAAATACAAAATATACACAGAAAAATGCGTACCACTGAATGAATTGTCACAAGCGGAACCTACCCATGGAATCTAGCACCCAGACTGAGAAGCAGAACATTCTCAAATCCCGAAGCCACTCACCTGCTTCCTCATGACATCCTGGTATCTAACAGTGGAGATTAATTCTGCCCCACTTTTTACCATAGAGGCTTTTTCATATGTAAACACAATAAAGTATCATCATTTGCTATGTTGTAATAGAACTAGTTTTGCTTGAATGTTGCAAAATTGGATAGAGTATTATAACTCAGTTTCCTTTTATTAACTGGCAAAATAGGAAGTGAACCAATATAACTGTCTATCCAGAAAATCCTGAAATTCTTTCAAAACAACTGATTTCTAAAGCCAACTTGTAAAATTTTCTTCACTCATTAAAACATGAGTAGCTGGTCTTTATTTGCTTCCACTTCATAGATTCAGTCTTCTTTTTGACAATGAAATACTTCCGGGCTTCTCTGCTGAATGGCTCATAAGCTGATGGGAATGATAGCCAGTGCTTTAAGCACTAAAGCTAAAATGAAATACACCTGCAGTTCCCTATCGGCAATGGTGGGGATTGCTTTCTCTCGCTCCAGCTGTTTCGCTTTCCCCCCTTCTTTTCAGCATCAGCACCAGCTTCAGCTTCCTCTTGTTCAGTCTCTCAGCTGGGACCCAGCCGGGCTTCATCAGTTCCTGCCTTTACGGCAATCCACTGCAAACCCTGTAACCAGCAGCTCCACTGCGGCTCCTTCTCCTCTGCTTGTTCCGCCAGGCTCAGGAGAACTTCGGGTCGGAAAACCATGGTTCATTTCCATCCTTTTTCTCTCATTTCCCTCGCTCTTTCATATAGCCCCGTATGAATATTAATAATGACATTTTCTTACTCAGAGATATTCAGATATAGAAAGAGAATGTCTTTGCTCTGGCTGAACCAGGAAAAAAAGAACAAGAGCTTGTGGATACTGAAAGGTGCCCAGTCTCATAACATGGTCCTAACAGAAGGCGCCAAAGAGCTGATCGCTGTCATTCCCTCAGAAGGTGTGTTATTTTTTGTAATAAATACTACGTTTAGTAAAAATACTATAGCTGAAGCTCACCTGATTAGTGTGTCACAAAATGGATCAGAAATTCATCACAGCTAACTGCATGAATTCATGCAACTGTACTTAAAATTAATTGCAATTAATAATATAATTCATAATAGCTAAAATTAATTACAAAATATTTTTAAATAATTTCCCTTTGTACAGCCTCAGAGTACCTTTCCCACTATATTCTATATTGTGATGAGGAGAGAGAGGGAAGACTTTCAAGCAGAATACGACTAGTATTGTGTCCATCCAAATCCAGGATACTGGTTACAAGTTAAATCTGATAAGATACTATAATTAAATCATTTTATGACAACACCCCCCCAGCACTATTAGGAAAATAACAACACTCCATACTGATATTGGTAGTATAGGGTAAAATAGGAGAGTTTATTAACTAGACACGTTATTATTGAACATCAATAATAAGCAAATAGCTCTGCAGCTCTATTCTTCTCATGAGGTACTGCTTAATTATTAGGAAATCTTTGTAGGGCTACATGCAATCATTTTACTTAAAGCTAAAATGTGGTGTATGAAATGACATTTAAGAATTCCAAACTGAACCTGGCTTAGGATTCACATTGAAGTCCACTGGGAATGAAAACACGCATTTTCTTCCTTCAATTCACTAAATTAGAGAAGTTTATATTCTGCGCAATTTCAGAATCAGAGAAACCTAACACTAACATTTCTGGATGCTGTCATCAACAATTCACAAGAAAAATAAAACCAGGAACTCCATTGATTGAACAATAGCTATGTATATTCCTACAAAATCTATCTAAATAATCTCCCATGATTGGAAGATGTCCTATATAAATAAAAGCTTTCTGGGGAGAAAATTAAATAAGTTTCCACTGCAATAGCTGGCAGTACAGTCTGTCATGTGGTGGTTTTAAATTAAATTCAAAGTTATTCCTAGCTGTCCTAGGGTCTTCATTGTTTAAAATTAGTAATCACTTCAATAGAAATCAAATCCATGCTAGGATGTTCACTCTCTCATTCTTTAGCTATTGGTCAAATATTTTCCAATTTTAATGTTTACTTCGCCAAAGACAGTTCAAATTGTTCTAATTCATAGAGGTATTTCTCGATTTTCATGGTCTAGCATCTAGGGCATCAACTCAGAGTTAATGACAGTTTTACTTCACTGAACAGTGCTATGAACCATGTGAAAATCTCAGAAAGTCTCACTGACTTGACTATGACAAGGATATATGCTATTCTGAGGCCACATGCCTCCACTGGTCAAGAGAAATATAGTGGAGTCAACCCAGCATTATTTATTTAGCACATATNGTTCAGCAGCCCATCATCACACCCCAGACTAGGAAACATTAACCAACTTATTCACTTCTCCAGTTTCCAAGATGTCTACAATGGGTGAGTTAGACTTGCATTACGTACTGGAATGAAACACACAGATGAATTAGACATGATCGTTGTCCGCTAGCAGCTCACAATATGCCTGTGGTAGAGAATGGGACTAGTATCACCTATGTACACAGATTTCCAAAGTGATTTTTCTTCAAGAATTTTTTTGCTAGTTTAAGAAAAATCAAAATAGTTGAGTGAAAACAGATTTTCTTCTCACTTTTAGATAAAACATGTATACCAAGTAATCAATAAAGAGCATTTTCATATTCCTGATCTGTTCAATAGTGACTTGTTGAAACATAGGAAAGAAAGCAAATGGAAAGTAACAATCATAGAGTGAGTTAGGATGTATATTATATACCTGTTACAGATAAATGTCAGAAAAGGTACTTTTAGTAGGAAAATTGTAAAGGAAAAGGGGAAAAAATGGGAAATGAATTGGAAAGGAAATGTGGTCAAAGGATGACAGAAATGTCAAGATTAAGACTCATAGAGAAAAATTTACATCTGAAACTCATGGAATTAAAAACAATTCGTTTGTTGAACTAAATATGATGATGATTGCTATATGAAAGAATGATTAAATATCTGAACCTAGGAAAGTCTGTATGTGGACAGAATACAATTAAGAGCTATTTGGGTTGAAGGAGAACGGAGGGAAAAGAGGAATAGTTGAGTCTTGGGGAACAGAATTAAATGTGAAATGTGTAGAACAACAACTATGGTCTTGTTGGACAACATGCTGTCATATTTGAAGAATACAAAACTCATAAGGAATAAACATAACAATAACAACAGAAGAGGGTTAGCATTTCTAGAGCACACGCAATGACTCAGTTGTGCATTGTGTTGAGTATATCTTCTTTATTAATGAAAAACTCTTTCTGGCGGGGGCATGGTGAGGGAAAGGATAGAGGGAGAGGGAGAGAGAAAATCTCAAGAGGCTCCATGCGCAGAGGCTGACGCAGGGCTCAATCTCACAACCTTAAGATCATGACCTGAGCCGAAATCAAGAGTTGGATGTTTAACCAACTGAGCCATCTAGGCGCCCCGATGAAAAACACTTTTTAAATTATTTGAGGAGTGATAAATAAGCTACAATTTTGCATTCAAATATCTGTCAAACATATTATATGCCAGAGAAGCTTTCTCACCACAGCACTGTTCAGAAGACGTTTTGAAAACACAGAACGGTACCAAAACATAGTTGGCCGACTGCTAATCCCTTTATCGCTGTTTATCTGAATTGAGGGTTCAGACAAAACTGAATTTTTGGTTCATACAAGGAAACCTACATTTCAAGGTGCAGCAAGTCTTTTCCAAAAGATTCCAAGGCAAGACGCAGAACATTTCTGAGGGATTACACAACTGTTTCTCAGCCAAATACCTTAGGACTTCTACCATCCAAGGCAGTGATCTTCTTCAAATGCACATTCTGGAATAAATAATTACTGTTACACATTTGTGTTTGAAAAACTAAAAAAAAAAAATCAAGGCAAAATTCATATGTATGTGCTTTCTTGGATTAATGGAACATTCCTGACCCCGCTATCCACCAATTAGGAAGAACCAAATATGTCCAGCATCTTACGGCAACCACATAATTTACATAACAATGGCATAAATATCATAAACTGATGTTGAATGAGATGTGTTGACATGTGTCATAAAATTCTTAAGCCACAATGAATATCTTCAAAAATGATTTGTATTGCCTTGCTTAACCAAACTGTGAATCTCAATCATTTGATAGTTAGAGACACAAAATTCAAACGCATTGTTGTTCCTAAACATAAGTTTTTCTGTGCTAAGAGCAGATATAAAACTTAAAAATTTGGGATTTTCTTCCCTTCTTTAAAGCTAATGAGTATTCTCTTTATATGTGTTAGGCCTGCAAATATTTAAACCATTTATTCACATACATGATAGTAAATACGTGATAGTTGGTAGTAAATGATGAGATAGGCCAAACACAAAATTTCATTTTACATTGATATTCAACATTAGGTCTAACTGGAAGTCATAAATAATAACCTTTCTCTTACACATAGACATATATGTGCATATATATAGAAAGAGAGACACACACACATATATATATACATATACATATATATATATACACACACACATACATATAGATACACAAATATTCTTGCATAAAAAATGTTTGAAGAATAGAGAGGTCTAGTTTTAATGAGTAATTAAAAATCTTTGAGCCAGGGGAGCCTTCAGAAAAATAGTAAACTATGTTGAATTAAGTAATAATATATTTTACATAATTGCTCAAAAATTCTGACAGAAAAATCAGTGAAAAGATTTCACTTCATCAAAAAGATCTAAAGCCGATGCAGCTGTGACATACATTAAAGTAATACCTTAATTGATTTCTGGGACAGTCAGTCTTCTAAAATAACAAAATAATAAAAGCAAACATTTTTATAATACTCTGCATCAGTTATTGTTCTCACTGCTTTACAACAATTAACAAACTTAATTTCACAACAAACCTGTGAGGTAGGTACTGTTACTAGCATCTCAATTTCACGGATAAGAAAACTGGTATAGAAAAGCTGAAAATTTTTCCCAAGATCACCAAACTGGTAAATGTCAGATCCACGTTTCAAAATAAGAATGTCTAGAAATGGTCAGTAATCTAAACTATTACACCACAATGCCTTCCACGAAATGCTATTATATGATTCTCTCTACATTGTAGGGGAGGAAACTCACCCAAAACTTTCCAGAATATATTTCTTAGTATTTTTATCTAACATAGTCAAAAGATATCTGCTAAGATATCCATTTTTTTCATCTATTGATATTTCCCTCTTGAGTGTCAAAAATGACCACAAGTTTTTAAGTGTGTATGTCTGGGAAAGTGTTGGTGTCATTAAGAAAGACTCGGAAAGTTGAGATTGGCTATGAGAGAAATAATGTGTTAAGTTCTGTACTTGTTGGATTTGCACATTCATTCCTTTATTCATTGATTCAACAAGTATTTATTAAATACCTACTATGGGGGCGCCTGGGTGGCACAACGGTTAAGCGTCTGCCTTCGGCTCAGGGCGTGATCCTGGCGTTGTGGGATCGAGCCCCACATCAGGCTCCTCTGCTATGAGCCTGCTTTTTCCTCTCCCACTCCCCCTGCTTGTGTTCCCTCTCTCGCTGGCTGTCTCTATCTCTGTCGAATAAATAAATAAAATCTTAAAAAAAAATACCTACTATGGAAATACAGCCATCAGAAAAAACTTTCAACATGGATCTTGCATTCTAATGGGAGTTATTATATGTAGATCTGAGAACAGGACAAATTATCCATTGGTGATATACAGGAGACAACTAGAAATTCAAATAATGAGACTAGCCTAAAATTATAGATTTGGGACCACTAATAAAGAGGAAATAATCAAAACTTTGAGAACTGATGACTGCTCCTCAAATTTTAAAAAGGAATTGCAGGCCCAGAATTATTCTAAGAAATAGTCAAAATTAGAACATGAGAAGAAAATAAGGAGCCAAAAAGAGTGTGACCAGAAATTTAAGAAAACCGTAAAGAGAGAATCACTTCAAGAAAGCTATTGGAAGTTAAAGTTTAATCAACAATGTCAAATATGGTGTGATGTCAATAGAGAAAAGGATTAGGCAAAAATTAAACCCCTAATCTACTATTTCCTGAGAAAAATTTCAGTATATCAGTGAAGTAGAAATTAAATTGTAGGATAAAAAGAAATAGAGTTAAGGCAAGATATCTAGGAACGAACGAACGAACGAACGAACGAAAGAAAGAAAGAAAGAAGGAAAGAAACTAGACAGAAAAGAAAGGCCAAAATTATATGGTGGCTTTGTAATATGTCGATGTGGCTAGGTTGAACTACATTTTCCAGAATTCCCTTTTTTGTATGTTTTCATTTGGGACAGGCCACAAGAAAAATTCTTACAAAAAATTTGGTGCACTGAAGTAAAAGAGCAACCATTTACATAATAACATCTATTTTCTTATTTTTCAAGGATCACATTAGATTATGTAGCTAAGAACGTAGTTCAGTACCTGGCAGACTGAGAAGGTATAAGAGTCTTCTATAAGTATTAATGCTATGGTCTGAATGTTTGTGTCCCCAAAACTTACATGTTGAAATCCTACCCCTCAAGGTGATGATATTAAGAAGTGGGGCATTTGGGAGGTTATAAAGCCACGAAGGTAGAGTCTTCATGAATGAGATTAGTACCCTCATATAAGGGGCCCAAGAAATCTGCCTGGCCCCTTCTGTCATGTGAAGTTATAACAAAAAGAGGGTCATCTAGTTAGTGGGTTTTCCAAACACCAAATCTGTTGACATCATGATCTTGGGCTTCCCAGCCTTCAGAACTGTGAGAAATAATGTTTGCTGTTAAAAACAAACAAACAAACAAAAAACCAATAACAATGGAACAGCAGCCATTTTGTAAATCACACCTTTTGTCATTTATCTACTAACTCACATTGTGAGGCAGTGACTAGGCTTGCAACCAAACCACCCTCTCCTGAATCCTTCTTCAGTTTCTATGACCCTGAGCTAAATACATGTGTTCAGTTCATGACGCAGGATCCTGACCCAGATCACAGGCAACAATTACACATGGGTTTTGCTCCATTATCATGGACTCTAGCTCATGTTGTGGGTCCCTACTTGCTTTTGGTATCCCCCACTTTATACCCACCTTCCCTTTCAGACTCCCTGCCATGTAGACTTCAAACTCCAGCATCAGACTCAAAGATAAAAGCCCTACAGAGACTGCTTATATAGCACCCAGAGTAGTTTAAGCTCAAATCTCTGTAACTATAAAACTATATATATAGGCATAAAGATATAGAGATATATAGAAGTATTGATGATATATAAATAGATGATAGATGATAGATTATTGATAGATGATAGATGATATGATAGATGGTATGATAGATGATGATAGATAGATGATAGATAGATAGATAGACAGATAGATAGACAGATAGATAGATATAGATACATCCTAGTAGTTCTCCTCTGCTTGAACCTTGATACAGAATTTGGACTAAAAGTGGTTCCAGAGGAACAGAATCATAAGAATGAGTTCTCTGAATTATTTCTGGATTGTCTGTATTGGTTCTGTAATCTAATTGTATTAAGAACTAAAATGACTCTGTTTCTAGTTGCAAAGGGAAAACTAGTAATACGTGACAGGTAGTGGCAAACAGTTATTCAAATTATCATCTATAGACACATGTAATCAAATGTCTCTAGACTGAAAGATTATGGATTTGCTGCCCTAGAACATTTTAAGGAAAATATGGAATAATGGGGGTGGTGGCTCCTAACTGCGCAAAAGAACTTAAGGGGGAAAAAGTGGTGAGCCCATGGCTTTAAGTTCCCAGCTCAAGGACTGAATGAGATATGTGAAAGCTTTTATGAATCTCCTGAAACAAATCATCATCTGGTATAGTTGCAGAGCTGAGGTTTCTGAAAAGCAAACCCAAAGTCTAATACTGTGGATGATTGGATTGCAATGAATTGCAATGTATGGATCTCTTTTGTTGAAGTTGGAAAATTGATTGGGAAGGGATGGGATGCTGAAAATTGACATGGGGACATATAGGCATATTCCAGTGAAGTTGGGGGCTTTGAACCCCTAAGTTCTGCCAAATCTTTTTTGCCTGTCTTTTTTTTGCCTTTCCACTCCTATCTAAGAAGGTTAGTCTCTCCTTGCCTGAACAAACTGTAATAGTGTCCTTTGAGGTATGGCATTACAGACACTACTGATCTCCCTTAAGGCCTATCTCCACCACCTCTCCTTGCTTTTAGACCTACAACTAGAGCCAAGTCCCAAAAAGACCAAAAGCGTGAGTTACAAATTATTACCCGTGGAGCTAAACTAAACCCCAAAATAATTGCATGATTTCTCCAATTTATGACAGAAATCCAGGTATAATGTGAGGAAATAGATCTTAAGAGATTACATTAAGGGCTCAGGATGAATTTATTGATATAGGCCCATTAACTAAATATCCCAGATTTCACAGTCCAGGAATGGCTCTATAGTTTGCTTCGTTGATTGACTGAAGTACAAACCCAAAGGTAGTCTGCTCTAAATGAAGATGAAATGGCAGAACTTCCTTTATAGACTGTGGAGCAGGGGTCAGTAAATCTTTTCTCTAAAAGGCCAGATAGTGTGTGTGTGTGTGTGTGTGTGTGTGTGTGTATGTGCGTGTGTGTGTGTGTGTGTGTATCTTTTTTTTTTTATTTTGCAGGCCCTATTGTTTCTGCCACAGCTATTCAGCTCTGCCAATGTGACATGAAATCAGATATAGAAAATATGTAAATAAATGGGTATGCCTGTGCTCTAACAAAATTTTACTTACAAAACAGGCAGTAGGCTGAATTTGACCCATAGGCTGTAGTTTTCTGACACCTGTTATAAAGGAAGATATCCAATGGCTTAGAGATATTGGAATTTAGAATGGATTTATCATGAAAGATATGCTCATCTACTTCATGAAGGTCCATAGAAAATACCCTTCCTTATGGCTGTGAGGAATAAATGAGCCCCAGCATCCTTAAAAAGCCCTGTAGTGACCTTTCTCTGTAGGTTGGAAATTATACTGGGAACCACTATCAACAAACTTAAGATACCTAAACGCAAGGAGAATAATGAGTTTTCAGACTGGCAGGTGCCAAAGGACAGCACTTAAATTCCAAAGGCAAAATGAGCATGGTTGCCCTCATAGCTAGTAAAGCCAAAGCAGTAACCAGCACAGGCTGGCTTACAAAGATGTTTGGAGTTAGGTCGTTGATCATGGTGTACCTAGGACTGAAATTAATAGGCAGCCTGCTAAAATCTTACTTAATCTGTGTATGCAGAAAAGCTTTAGGTCTAGTGAACTGAAGTCTTACTCAAATCACCAAACCAAAGAGCTACAGCCCTTCAATTAATTCTTAGACTTGAGCCAGTTCACAGAACCAGGGTTCTTTCAATGAAGAGAAGCTCAGATCCCCTTGCGGAAGAACCCTGCTACACTACCAAAAATGTATACTGCTAATTTTTCTCCTAGCTTTCCCCAAAGTGAACTGCATCCATTTATAAGTGTGACTGCATTGGATAAGGAGAAATAATCAGACCTTTAGGAGAGTACTAGACACTGGCTCCAAACTGACACTAATTCCTAGACATCCAAAATACCACTAAGGCCTACCAGTCAGAGTAGGGACCTATGGAGATCAGATGACCAGTAAACTTTTAGTTCAGACCCATCTCCTAGTCGGTTTCTGAGCCTACTGTGGTTATTTCCCCAGATAAAGAATGCTTAGTTGGAATACGCATACTCAGCAATCAGCAGAATCTACTCACTGGTTCCCTAACCTGTGGAACAAGATCTGTAATGGTGGTTTAAAAAAACAAACAAACAACAATTCCTTGGTGATTCAGGGCCTTTTCTGGTTCCACACAAATTTAAGGGCTGTTTGTTTCAGTTCTTTGAAAAATGTCATCAGTATTTTGATCGGGATGGCATTGAAAGTGTAGATTGCTCTGGGTAGCATAAACAAAGCTGGGGGAATCACGTTGCCAGATTTCAAGCTATACTACAAAGCTGTGATCACAAAGACAGCATGGTACTGGCACAAAAACAGGCACATAGGGGCGCCTGGGTGGCACAGCGGTTAAGCGTCTACCTTTGGCTCAGGGCGTGATCCTGGCGTTATGGGATCGAGCCCCACATCAGGCTCCTCCGCTATGAGCCTGCTTCTTCCTCTCCCACTCCCCCTGCCTGTGTTCCCTCTCTCGCTGGCTGTCTCTATCTCTGTCGAATAAATAAATAAAATCTTTAAAAAAAAAAAAACAGACACATAGACCAATGGAACAAAATAGAGAACCCAGAAATGGACCCTCAGGGGCAATCTGGGCAGGCACAGATAAGCTGCCTGCTCGGCTCAGATCGGTAGGCGAGCCACTCAGGTCCCAGCATAGTGCTTCCACCCCCTGCTGTCTCCTCGTGCTCTCCTGCGTATAAAAATTTAAAAAAACAACACATAGCATGGAAAATAGGAGCCAGAATGCCCTCAGGCACTTGACAGTAAGCGCGCTCCTCAGCGGTCCTGATTGTAGGCCCCACTCAGCTTCCTATGGCTCTCTCTCTCCACTCCCCCTGCTTGTGTTCCCTCTCTCACTGGCTGTCTCTATCTCTGTCGAATAAAAAAAAAAAAGAAAAGAAAGAAATGGACCCTCAGCTCTTTGGGCAACTAATCTTTGACAAAGCAGGAAAAAACAGCCAGTGGAAAGAAGACAGTCTCTTCAATAAATGGTGCTGGGAAAATTGGACAGCTACATGCAAAAGAATGAAACTTGACCACTCTCTCACACCATACACAAAGATAAACTCCAAATGGATGAAAGACCCTCATGTGAGACAGGAATCCATCAAAATCCTAGAGGAGAACATAGGCAGCAACCTCTACGACATCTGCCACAGCAACTTTTTTCATGACACATCTCCAAAGGCAAGAGAAACAAAAGATAAAATGAACTTGTGGGACTTCATCAAGATAAAAAGCTTCTGCACAGCCAAGGAAACAAAAAACTAAGAAGCAGCCCACGGAATGGGAGAAGATATTTGCAAATGACACTACAGATAAAAGATTAGTATCCAAGATCTACAAAGAACTTCTCAAACTCAATACACGAGAAACAAATAAACAAATCAAAAAAATGGGCAGAAGATATGAACAGACACTTTTCCAATGAAGACATACAAACGGCTGACAGACACATGAAAAAAATGTTCAAAATCATTAGCCATCAGGGAAATTCAAATCAAAACCAACTTGAGATACCACCTTATGCCAGTTAGAATGGCAAAAATTGACAAGGCAGGAAACAACAAATGTTGGAGAAGATGTAGAAAGGGGATCCCTTCTTACATTGTTGGTGGAAGCAGAGTTGGTACAGCCACTTTGGAAAACAGTGTGGAGCTCCTTAAAAGTTAAAAATTATGCTACTCCTATGATCCAGCTCATTGCACTACTGGGTATTTACCCCAAAGATACAGAGCGTGAGTGAAGAGAAGGGCCACATGCACCCCAATGCTCATAGCATATTGTCCACAATAGCTAAATTGTGGAAGGGAGCCAGAGATGCTCCCTTCAACAGATGACTGGATTAAGAAGATGTGGTCCATATATACAATGGAATATTACTCAGCCATCAAAAAGAATGATTTCTCAACATTTGCAGCAACATGGATGGGACCGGAGGAGATAATGCTAAGCGACATGAGTCAAGCAGAGAAAGACAATTGTCATATGGTTTCACTCATTTATGGAACATAAGAAGTAGGAAGATCGGTAAGAGAAGAAAGGGAAGAAGAAAGGGGGAGTAAACAGAAGGGGGAATGAACTATGAGAGACTATGGACTCTGGGAAACAAACTGAGGGCTTCAGAGGGGAGGGGGGTGGGGGATGGGATAGGCCGGTGATGGGTAGTAAGGAGGGCACGTATTGCATGGTGCACTGGGTGTTATACGCAAGTAATGAATCATGGAACTTTACATCAAAAACTAGGGATGTACTGTATGGTGACTAACGTAATATATTTAAAAAATTTTAAAAATTAAAAAAAAAAACAAAAACCAAGTGAAAGCCACTAAATCTGCCTCTTACAACAGAAGTAGTAAGTCAGGAGCAATACCGCATTCCTGGAGGGATTTCAAAGATTAGTGCCATCAAGGACTTGAAAGATGCAAAGGTGCTCATTCTACCTCCTCCACATTCAGTTCTCCTATTTGGCCTGTGCAGAAGAGAGATGCATCTTGGAAAATGACAGTGGATAATCACAAGCTTAATCACATACTGATCCACATGCAGCTGCTCTTCCAGATGTGGTTTTGTTGTGGGAGCAAATGAATACATATACTGGTAATTTATAGGCAGCTCTTTTTTTTAAAGGATATATTTATTTGAGGGTGGGTAGAGGCAGAGGAGAGGGAGAGAAAGTCTCAAGCAGACTCTGAGCTGAGTGCAGAATCCAATATCGAGCCCCACGCAGGGCTCTATCTCATGACCCTGAGATCACAATCTGAGCCAAAACAGCCTAGCAGCTCCAACGGTTGCATAGTCAAAACCCTATACAAATTATATACATATAAATATATAACATAGAATTGACCACTGGACAACACAGGTTTGAACTCTGTGAGTCCACTTAAACAAGGATTTGTTTTCAATAAAAACAGTACAGTATTGTAAATGTATTTTATCTGCTGATTTTCTTAACAACACCTCTTTTCTCTAGCTTACTTTACTGTAGAAATACAATGTACAATACATATAACATATTTATGTTTATTGGTAAGGCTTCTAGCCAACAGTAGGCTATTAGTAGTTAAGTTTGGGGGGAGTCAAAAGTTATTTGTGGATTTGCAACTGCACTTGGGTCAGTGACCCTAGCCCCACATTGTTTAAGAGTCAACTGTGTGGGGGCGCCTGGGTGGCACAGCGGTTAAGCGCCTGCCTTCGGCTCAGGGCGTGATCCTGGCGTTATGGGATCGAGCCCCACATCAGGCTCCTCTGCTATGAGCCTGCTTCTTCCTCTCCCACTCCCCCTGCTTGTGTTCCCTCTCTTGCTGGCTGTCTCTATCTCTGTCAAATAAGTAAATAAATTCTTAAAAAAAAAAAAAAAGAGTCAACTGTGTGTGTGTGTCCTAGTTTTTCTGCTTCCCCGATTGAACACTAATATGGTAGAGAAAAGAAATACTGGAAGCACAAAGAGAGGTGCAATAGTTATAAAAAAATGGAGAACGCTGGGGTGGAGAAATGGTTTTTACAACACAGGCAGAGGGATTTAGAGAAATAGAAGAACAACTTTTTCTTAAAACTGAAGGGAAAGAGATATTTAGGAAGACACAAGTCAACATGGAGACAATATTAGGAGGTTCACCCTGAGGTGTCCAAATCTTTGGAAAAGAAGGCAAGGTCTTCTGCAGCGGGAGAGGAAGAATGCTGCAACCAGGAAAATAGTATGACGTCGTCTAAGCAGCAAATAATTACATATTTTTAAAGTATAGCAGAGATGACCCAGATGATGATGGCTATTATGAATTCATCCTACTTAATGCCTATTCTTGTATCCTTTCCCTTCTACCAGAAAGAGAAAAGAAAGCAAACATCAGGAATAATTCAGTTAAGGAGGCAGAACAGAAGCTAAGGGTCTACGAGCCTATGGTGGTCCCAGGGAGTATTGGAAGTAGCAAACCACGATGACCACATTGGATTAAGATTCTACTGAACTGGAGTAGCCCATTGAACAGAGTGTAGCTAGCAGTGGAGTGTCCATTGTGGATAAGCAGAAGACTCCCTGACTATTACACACTGAGAGGGAAAAAGAATTAATCACTGAAGGTATTATCACAGAAACAAAGAAAGACACCAAGCTCAAAGCTTAGCAGTATGACAGTATTCTGTAGGTGAGCACCTGAGTATAGGACGTGGTAACGAAAGTCAAGTGTTGAGGTAACTGAGTTCAGACAACAGTCCTAAGAATAGGTACTATCATTTTTAAACAATATTTCAGATAATCTGACTGTAGCCGCTGTTTCCAGCTTATGAAAGTTGATGAGGACAAACCTGATTCAATCTCTAAGTCTGTTCTCCCAGCTATGTGATTTGGAAACAATTTCAGGTGCACATTGCTGGAAGCCTGACATCTTTAACAAATGCTTTCCAATGCCCTGTTGTTTTAGAGAAACACCATTAGCTTTCTACAAATCTAATCCAAATCTTATGCCATTTGTCTGGAATCGCTTACACATTCTGCCATTGCATCTGAATCACTTAAATGTACGTTAAAGCTGAGGAAATCTTTTTTTTTTCTTTCAACATTTTACTTAAGTTCAAGTCAGTTAACATATAGTATAGCATTAATTTCAGGAGTAGAATTTAGTGATTCGTCACTTAGATACAACACCCAGTGCTCATTCCAACAAGTGCCCTCCTTGATGCCCATCACCCATCTAGCCCATCCCCCTACCCACCTCCCCTCCAGCAACCCTCTGTTCTCTAGTTAAGAGTCTTTTGTGGTTTGCCTTCCTCTCTGTTTTTATTTTATTTTATTTTTATTTATTTTATTTTATTTTTCCTTCCCTTCTCCTATGTTCATCTGTTTTGTTTCTAAAATTCCACACATGAGTGAAATCATATGGTATTTTTCTTTCTCTGGCTAACCGATTTCACTTTAGTTCCATCCTCGTCATTGCAAATGGCAAGATTTCATTCTTTTTGATGGGTAAGTAATATTCCATTGTACATATATACTACATCTTCTTTATTCATTCATGTGGGCTCCTTCCATAATTTGGCTATTATGGATAGTGCTGCTATAAACAATGGGGTGCATGTGCCCTTTCAAATCAGTATTTTTGTATCCTTTGAATGAATACCTAGTAGTGCAATTGCTGGGTTATAGGGTAGTTCTATTTTTAACTTTTTGAGGAAACTCCATACTGTTTTCCAGAGTGGCTGCACTGACTTGCATTCCCACCAACAGTACAAGGGGGTTCCCCTTTATCTGCATCCTCACCAATATCTGTTGTTTCCTGAGTTATTAATTTTAGCCATTGGGTCAGGTGTAAGGTGGCATATTATGGTAGCTTTGATTTGTATTTCCCTGATGATGAATGATGTTGAGCATTTTTTCATGTTAGCAATTTGTATGTCTTCTTTGGAGAAATTTCGGTTCATGTCTTCTGCACATTTCTTAACAGGATTATTTATTTTGGGGGTGTTGAAAGTTTGATAAGTTCTTTATAGATTTTGGATACTAACCCTTCATCCGATATGGCATATGCAAATATCTTCTCTGATTCTGTAGCCTGCCTTTTAGTTTTGCTGACTATTTCCTTCACTGTGCAGAAAATTTTTATCTTGATGTCCCAATAGTTCATTTTTGCTTTTGTTTCTGTTGCCTCCAGAGTTGTGCCTCGTAAGAAATTGTTACATCTCATGTCAAAGAGGTTGCTGCCTGTGTTCTCCTCTAGGATTTTGATGGTTTCCTGTCTCACATTTAGGTCTTTCCCCCGTTTTGAATTTAATTTTTGTTTATGGTGTAAGAAAGTGGTCCAGTTCATTCTTCTGCATGTGGCTGTCCAGTTTTCCCAACACCATTTGTTGAAGAGACTTTTTTTTCATTGGATATTCTTTCCTGCTTTGAAGATTAGTTGACCACAGAGTTGTGGGTCCATTTCTGGGTTCTTTATTATGTTTCATTGATCTATGGGTCTGTTTTTGTGCCAGTACCATACTGTCTTGATGATTACATCTTTGTAATATAGCTTGAAGTCCGGAATTGTGATGGCCCCAGCTTTGGTTTTCTTTTTCAACATTTTCTTTGGCTATTTCAGGTCTTTTCTGGTTCTGTACAAACTTTAGAATTGTTTGTTCTAGCTCTGTGAAAAATCCTGGTGTTATTTTGATAGGGATCGAATTGAATGTGTAGGTTGTAAAGCTAAGGAAATCTAAGGAAAGGTTTTTTTTTCCCCCTAGGTTTATTTCACTTATTTTTTTTTTAATTTATTTATTCGACAGAGATAGAGACAGCCAGCGAGAGAGGGAACACAAGCAGGGGGAGTGGGAGAGGAAGAAGCAGGCTCACAGCAGAAGAGCCTGATGTGGGGCTCGATCCCAGATCGCCGGGATCATGCCCTGAGCCGAAGGCAGACGCTTAACCGCTGTGCCACCCAGGCGCCCCTATTTCACTTATTAATTTACTTGTGTTTACTATTCTTTCATACTTCTTTCCATAAATACTGGAATTTATGGCAAGTCCACTATTAGAATGAAGGTTCATATTAGGAGACATAATGAATGCTAGCTGTAGATTAGTCTATGGATAAGAGCTTCTTTACTTAGCCTAAATCAATACCGGTGTTACTCACCAATATCCTCATGTAGGCACCTGGGTTCAATTTAGGGTCAACCTATCATTTGACCACTTCTTTCCTCTGTAAATAGTAATCCTAAAAATATTTCATTATGATAAAAATTTTCAGACAAAATATCTTTTGTAAGCCTTCTGAAATCATAAAAGAAATAATAATCATCAAGAGCCTATCACTTCCAAAATGAAGTCACCTTTTCTGCTATTGTCATATAGAAATTGCACACTGGGCCTATTTGTTAAGCTCTAAGGCATTAGCCATGTCATCTTCCATGGTTATTTTTTATTTTTTGTTTTGGATAGCACTGAGTACACAGCTTGTGGTCAACAATTAAATAACAATCATTTTCAGGTGGGAGCATTTGAGAATTGGAATTTTTTCATGTGAGCTTGCCAACAAATTCCTCCTCTATTCATGGAAAATTGTCCTAACCCACCGCTTCCCCGGAATGCAGGTTAAATCAGATATACAATTTATTCTCAGGTACATATCCCAGAGTACATGAGTGTACTAAAAAACTCCAGCAATAATGAATGTAATGTTCCTGGGAATAATGCGACATTGTTCAATAGCAACAAACACACAAATATATTTGAGCACATTCCCACAATGCCAGACCACAAGGCAATTAGATGCCCAGGGCCAATCAGCCACCAACACCCTCTATTAAAAAATATAGAAAGTACAGATGCCTGACAATATCTAGTTCAACTATGTCTAGTGAAATGTCACCTTTTTTTTAATTCATTGAATTCACTCAGTGTAAATTTACTGTATGCCTACTGTAAGTCCAGTATTATTTTAGGCAATAATTACTATCGGATTAATAAGACCTGTGTTCTTCCCCAGAAGGGTGCACAGTTTTCTGAGGTAGACAGATGTATAAACAAACCATTACAATAGAGTATGTGATGACAGATGCTCACATACTGATTTGTACAAGGTACCATCAAAGCACAGAAGACATTAAATTCTTTTGATTTCCAGATTTTTCAAGATATTTCTCCTATATTAAAGGACCTACTTGAAAAAAAATTACATCTTTAAAAACACATGAATTTATGTCAAAAGTGTATCTTCTTTTACATCTGAATATTACTATAGCTTTGTTTATTACTTACTTTTCTCCTTGTAACCTTTTCACGGGAAAGAGCAGTCTTACTTACAAGAATTAACTTACTTGGAGACAGTTGCTTGCGGGGTATGATCTGAGGCCCCTGATCTCACTCCCTTAAGGACTTTCTAGATGCTGAAGATGTGTACCACTCATGTTCTAGATTTTTTTAAAGTAAGCCTAACAGAGTCCTGCCAGCCATGTTTTAAATCCAAAGATCCCTGGAAGGTAAAATATGTCTAATCACTTAAACAATCTCACGCAATGTCAACATATATATGTATATATATGTGCGTGTATCTATATATAAAAGTAAAGTCATGGCCCCCCCACTAAGCTGCCCGTCCTTCGGCGTTCTCTGTCTTTGCCTTGGTAACTCTACACACCCAGCTGCTCTTGTCAGAGATCAAAAAGTCATCAGGATTCCACCTCCTGCACGAAAACTGCCCTTTCCAAGGTTTGCCAAAGCCCTTGTTACTAACCAATGGTCTACTGTCAATTTTCATCTTACTTGACTTACTTTGTGAAGCACTTGACAGAAACAGTCACTCCCCCATCTTGAAACCCTTTCTTTACTTGGTTTCCTGAACTCCGCCCTTTCTTCTCCTGACTTTTCTCTTACCTTACTGCTTGCTCCTTTTCAATATTCTTAGCTTGTTCCTCCACTTCTACCTGATTTCTAAATGGTGTTGTATCCTAGGATTTAGTCCCTGGACCTTTTCTCTTTTTTATTCAAATACATTCCCTTAACAATCTCCATCAGTCACATGGCTCTTATTATCAGCTATGGGCTATGTTATGGGCTGAATTATGTCCTCCCAAAATCTCTATGTTGAAGTTCCTAACCCCCAGCATTTCAGAATGTGACTATATTTGGAGATAAGGCCTTTAAAGAGGTAATTAAGTTAAAACAGAGTCATTAGTTTGGCCCCTAATCCAATATGACTGATGTCCTTTTAAGAAGAGATTAGGAGAGAGTCAGACACAAAAGGAAGACCCTGTGAAGACACAGTAAGAAAGTGGCCCTCTACAAGGAGAGAGGCCTCAGAAACCAACCCCACTGACACCTTAGTCTCAGATTTCTAACCTCCAGAACCATAAGAAAATAAATTTTAATTGTTTAAGCCACCCAGTCTATGGTATTCTGTTATCCAGCCCTAACAAATTAATATAAGCTAAATGTTTATACCCTCAGTCTCATAGCCAGCTGCCTACTCCATATCTCCTCTTGGGTGATGTACTTAGCATTTCAACCTTAATGTCCCAAACAAAGTTCTGCATCTTAGGAAATGGCAAAACCATCTTTGCAGTTGTTCACACCAAAAATTTGCATTCATTCTCAACTCCTCTCTTTCTCACTTACCCCACACCAACCCACTAGCAATCCTATAGTATCTATTTTCAAAATAGATCCAGAATGCAGCCACTTCTCACCACCCCCACTGATGCAACTCTGGCCCAAGCCACCATGATCCCTCGCCAGGATTATTACACAAGCCTCCTAACTGACCTTCCTGCTTCAACTCTTATACCCAATTAATTCTATTTTCAATGACCCTATAAAGTAATCGTATTTAAATAGAAGTTAGGTCATGCCATCTTTCTACTAAAACCCTCCAACGGTCCTTACACCTCATTCCAAGTAAAAGCCAAAGCACTTACAATGGCCAATTAATCAAGCCCTACATCACCCTCCTCCCTCCTTCTCTGATCTCAATTCCTGTGGCTCTTGTCTTCATTCGCTCTACTCTAGCCCGCTGCTGTCCTTTAGAAATCATGTTCACTGCTGTTCTGACCTTGGGTCCTTATATTTGCTGTTCTCTCTGCCAACGGTCCTGCTCACATGTTCTACACTGCTCACTCTCACCGCCCCTCACCACCTGCATGTACTTACTCAGATGTCACCTTCTCAGAGATGACTTCTGTGGTTAGTATATTTAAAACTTCAACCCTCCCTTACTGCTAGCCCCTCTCCTCCTTTATTTTACCCCGTAGCATATCATCTTTAAACATCTTTATTACTTAAACTATAAAGTACTTAAAATAGTTATATTTTTCTTTCTTAACTTATTTACTCTTATCTTATTTACTGTGTCTTCCCTGCCCTCCCACAACCACCCAATTAGAATATGAGTTCTGCAAGGTCAGAGATTTTCATTTTATTCACTGTTGTAATTCACATAGACAATCAATAGATTTTGTTGAATGAATCATATGTTGATTTGTAGAATTTCAGATCTGTCTTCTCAAAAGGCTGTAAAATCCATAAGAGAGGGTCAAGGTCTATTTTGCTCACCAGTGAATTTTTAATACCTAGCATTGTTCTTGACTAGGGAGTCATTTAAATATCATTTTAGTATTAAATAAATGAACAGATGGATTATACTTTAGTAGGAATTATTTCAAATGATATTCATAAGCCAATCACCTTGAAAGTAACTTACAAATATGCAACTAAATGTGAATCAAACCAATTATTTAATAAAAGTAACAGTAGCATAATGTAAAAGAGTATATCATTATGTAAAAACCACTTAACTATTTATAATGCTCAAAAATAAACTAAATCTCATAAATACATTTGGTGAAAAATACATGTGATGCGTTACGTGTCTCATTGTAAAGCACGCAAAACAACTCGACTTAGTGTTGAGAGAGATATGCATATGCAAAAAAGAGAGAAATGCATGGAAATGATAAATGTCAAATTCAGGAGAGCATGTACCTCTACAGGGAAAGGAAGGGATTGCAAGTAGGAAAAGGCACATGATCTCAGCAGGGTTTGTAACGTTTCCTTTGGATAAGCGAAGTGTGGATTCATGGCTGTTCATTAGAGTATTCCTTACTCCTTTTTGTTTTTGTGAAATAATCCCAAATAAATAAAAATACAAATAAACACATTAAATATACTGCCTATAATTCAAGAGGAGCCTTAAACGATCTCCCTGTTTTTCCCTGGATACTATACAATGTACACAAGCTCCCACAAACTCTGGGAGCTTCTGTTCCCCGGGAGGCATAATCGCTTCTAATCAGTGGGCTGCTTGCTTCTCCAAGTTTTTGCCTCTTTCTGCAGTGCACTGAGTCCTGACAGGTGTTAACACTTTAGTACACAGCAAGGAGATTGTTTACTTGCTTATTGGTTTTATTCTTTAAATTAAGCTGTACTTACCTAATACCATCTATCTTTCCATTCCATGACAACTAGAAATAAAGCAAAATGTGAAACATGGCTGAGTTTCTTTCATCTACATATTCAGAAAAATGAATTTTAGGAAATCACTGGGGAATACAGTTTTTAGTTCAAATAAAATGTCTTCTGTTTGGGCTAACTGGTCCCACCCATGGCTATATATGGTCCTTTAACTCTTAATATTTAGGTCCTGAAAGATGTGAAAGGGAAAACACCCGTGCAAAAATTTTAGCACTCTGATTAAAAGTGCCAATAAAAAGTTAAAATGTAATTAGTTCTTTTATGTTACAAAGTTTCACATACTGAAAAGCCTGAAATGCGACTTAAGAAATGAGACTTAAGGACTCTCATTTCACAGGAAACAAAATCCCCACATATCTAGGTCGGTCAGAGTTTGCACCAGAACCCATGCTTCCCCATTCTACTCTGATGCTGTGGCACTATTCCCAGAAAACCTAGAGTCTAGTGATACTTCTTCCTAGAAGGGAGAAAAGGAGATAACGCCGTTTGAGAATTCTGCTGCCTCTTGCTAAACACTTTACAGATAACTCTTGTAACAACTATGGGAGGTAGGAATTATAATTCCATTTTCCTGAAGAACAAACTGGGGCTCAGAGAGGTTGTCACTTGACCTTGTCCTCATAAGTGATAGAACTAATGAAAGAACCAGAATGCAGACAGATTTGTCCAAATCCAAAGCTGCCCTTGCTCTACTCTGCCTACTCCTCTAAATATTAGTAATGGGGCGGGAGTTGGGGATGAGAGATTACAGTAATAATCTACGTTATGCATCCTTAATGGGGCAATATTCCCCCACGGGGGCAAAAACTCTTCTTACAATGCTTTGTGGCCCTCCAAAAGATCACAGTACATATAAATATATAATTTCATAGGGCAGGGAGTAATCCAAAGGAAAAAAATTTAAATATCTCCTTCGGGGAGTGAAAATTGAAAACAAAAAGGTTGAGAAGCACTGGGTCTATATGTTTGAAGAAAAAAGATGCCCATCAATTTTTAAGTCATTCTTCTGACTATAAATATAAATTTAAAACTAGGATTCCTATTTCTCAAATCTATGAAATATACGTTTTTAAGCATCAATGGTTCTTTTCGCTTATGAACTACAGGCTTTCGCTTATGAGCAGTCAAAGCATGGATTTCAGAGACAAGCAGACCTATCAAGTTAGAACATCAGCTCAATTATTCACGAGTTACTTGAATTATTACTGGAATTTTATGAGTTTCATCTTACAGGACCATTGAAACAACTAACTGTAACAGCATGCAAAGGGCTTAACATAGAGTAAACTTTGAGTAAATTTGAGTCCCTTCCCCACATTTGTTTACTAATTTCTTTGAATAGTAAATCTCTACAAGAGGAACAAGAATGCAAGAATTGGTTTTAAAAAAGGCTGTCTTACTTTGAGGAAAGAACTGAATATTTAACAACATTTAGGATTATGCAGTTTTCGAGTGGTTGGGATTTAGTGTTCAAGCATGTAGAACAGTAGGAGAGGGTGGTACAGCAACAGCATTTGTTGGCGTATTTTGAAGAAGGGGTACTTTAAATGGCCTGTGACAGAAGGAAAAATGAGAGGATAACTTCAGGGATAACCTTTGGTGGTCAGAGAGCCTGTATTAAAGTGGTGAAATCACACAGGATACATATCTTAAAGGAAAGAAAGGAAGAGGCAGCAGATAGACTGGCCTCTATGGTGATAGAAACTGGATGGAGATTTGGGTTTCTGAAATCACGGTGTAGCGTATTATGCCTCAGTGCAACTATTTCAGTTCCAGATTATATTAAATGGAAGATCGCCTCTCCCCTCCTTTGGGCTAGCTTAAGAACACGACAGCAAGAGTCATAATCTTTATAACTGCTCATATTTAATATTTCACCTTTCCTTTAATGATGGGCAATATAATTCAACTAAAAACATATGTGTACCCCAAAGCAGATTCCTTAAGAATTTATTTTTAAAATTCAAATAAACATATTATCCTGTACATCTTAGCCAAAAAAACTTCACCAATAAATTCCATATTTCAAAGAACTTATTTTATACTTAAACTAACATCAATGCCCATGTTTGTTTTTGTATATCACTGTTATCCCCTTAGTTTCTCCTTTCATTACATAGTACAAAGGAATATGCCAAGGTTTATACAATGTGATTTCAACAAACATATATACATAATGTATATTTTTATTAAAGATCATGTATCTACATTTATGAGCATGCCTATCCATTTAAATGTTAGGTCTTATGTATGTTTGGCAGTCTTTCTGTACAGAATCACATAGGCATTACAAGTAGGCAGATTTTATTTCTCTCACTAGGAAATGATATCACTCTAATTACATTCTTATTGCCACCCTATAACAGCAGCAATTTAGAAATACACCATATAAACTTGTAAAAGCACAAATCAAGAGCTGAGATACTGAATGAAAGATGATACAAAGAAGATGGCAAAATCTGAAGCCGAGTTTCTATTTGTCAGTAATAAATCATCATTCTAGTGAATATACAGCCATTGGCTATAATGATTTAAGAACAAAGAAGCTTGTCCTGGGGTTTTAATTCTCTTAACCTTTAGTTATCTCAATCTTATCTGAAAAGAAAAGAAAGAAAAGTTTCATCAGAGAAACAGACACGGCTCTGACTGCTACGGGAGCAGCCGTCCACCAGGGTGTTCGTTTCAAGGCACCAGGTCCAGGTCCAGATGCTCTAGGTCAATGCCCATTAAATATTGGGGGGGGGGAGGGGGGGAGTTAGATCTTTCTAGTCCCAAAGTGGTGAAAGAAAAAGCAGGGTTCCAAAATCATTTTTGCTTCTTTTTAACCAATTCAAAAATATTACTGGAAGCTGATGGTCATGGTAAACTTAAAAATATCAAAAACGTCCTTCTCTCACATTCTGTCACATTTCCAAAATGCCTTCCTGTGAGTTTTCAAGTACCCGTCCTGGGTTTTCCATTGTGTCTGGACTTCTGACTAATTCTGGTCTTGAGTGCCCTGGATGAACTCTTTTGCTTCATTGTGTTACAATTATATCACAAAACCAATTACACTATGTCAGTGCGATTTTCCACATAAATAGTGTTGACAGCAATTGATACCGTGGCTCAGAGGCTGTGGAAATGGGCAAGGTCCCAGCTGGAATAGTAGCTTTTTATTTTTTTTTCTTTTGCTTAAGTGAATCAACTTATTTCTTTCTCTTTTAGTTCTCATTTTCCTACCTTGTGTTTAAAACACAGTAGAACTGAACCATCACTTTAATAACCAGACTGAGAAAACAAAGGGACCCATTTAAATGAAATGACAATTGAGCTAAAGAACATCAACAAATCCACATTGAACTGTCTTCACTTGTCCACATCTCAGCATCTTCACAGCTTTTATAAAGTCTGGAGTTCTTGGGTTTGTTTATTTATCTGAGCGAAATATATTATCATCTTATCTACGCTCGAGGAGCAAAATATAAAAGGCAGCTTTGCACACACCGCAGACATGAGAAAACTGAGCTTTCCCAGACTTTTTTAAGATCAATTTATTTTGAAATAATTTACGAGAATTATTTTGCTATCTTTTCAAATAAGCATTTCTGTGAAATATCAAGCTTGAAATGTTACATTCAAAAATTTCCATTTACCTATAAATATAGCAATTAAAATATATTTAGCATTGCACATAATACAAGTTAATTTATGAAAAAAAAAAAAAAAAAGAGCCATTTATAAACCCAAAACAGTGATGCAAGGGTCTACAGAGAACAAACCTATACTCTTATTACAGAAAGAGCGGGGTCTTTCTCCTTGGATCTCAGTTCTTCTGGAATTTACATAGCAGAGCTTAGACATGATCAATAACCTAAACAGGACTTAAAATCTAGTGTTCCAAAATGTATCATTAAACTGAATGCCACATCATATATTTTTCATAAACTTTTCATATACTTCAGATGAATCATCAGGAGCAAAACCCAGAAAGCCTTCTTTCAGCAAC
Organism: Ursus maritimus; assembly: GCF_017311325.1. NCBI lineage: Eukaryota > Metazoa > Chordata > Mammalia > Carnivora > Ursidae > Ursus > Ursus maritimus. The sequence goes on from NW_024423453.1 coordinate 3,314,752, forward strand.
ACCCACTAAGTACCAGCCACCGACTGGAAGCTCCGTGTGTAAAGGTGCTGAAAGCATGTTTGCTTCCTGAGACACAGAGGGGGATATACTAGGGTAACTCCAAGTCTGAGGAAGAGATTCAGTTTGTTTTATTCATATCTTCACTATATCCTGCAGCATTTGGTTGAAATCTTAAGAAGTGTTTGCTTTCTTTCTGATTAATTTTGGAACTTACTTGAAATGAAGACAGTTTTGAACTTCCACATATCCTGGCAATGCCATTGGATTGATCCGTTACACTTGACCTTCTCAACACCACACAAACACAGAATACACACTCATTGTGAACCACGGAAGCAAATGTCTGCAGCATCAAATAAATTTTAAAATACAGAGATAAGTTAGAATGACAGGTTATGCAGCTTAGAAAGTGCTTGTGGACAAGAAGTATGAACTGGGATATAGTTTGATTTCTGGAAACTCTCAAATTAGAAAATGTGAAAGATTTAGTGAGTGAAAAACATCCTGCGATCCAATCCTCTATCAAAATTCATCTTCAATCCTACTTACTAAGAGTTCTATACCCATGTGACGGAGATCTGGAAAGCAGGAAATGAGACCATTATGATCACTTTGGGTTGATTGGCCCGGATAACATACTCCCATCTGAAGGGTCTGTGCTCCTTTAGAATATGCCATGAAAAACAGGCAGAGAATATAGAAACTGAAAATGAAATCTACAGACAAAACCATTTTAAAAGGATGTGTTTTCCTGAATCTTCTTTAAGGAATCAATAGCCCTTCGGTACCACATAATGTAACTCAGAAGGACAAATCATATACTCCCAAAGTCGTAGGTATATGACCAGGTGTCATCAACCTTTTATGTCATTGTCTTCCATATCACAAAGGGATCCATTTGTCCATTAACTCTCTTTCAACAAATATCTGTTCCATGCCTGCTGTTCTAGGCACTACAAATACAGCAGTGAACAAGAGTAATCATGCAGGGGCGCCTGGGTAGCACAGTCGTTAGGCGTCTACCTTCGGCTCAGGGCGTGATCCCGGCATTCCGGGATCGAGCCCCACATCGGGCTCCTCCGCTGGGAGCCTGCTTCTTCCTCTCCCACTCCCCCTGCTTGTGTTCCCTCTCTCACTGGCTGTCTCTCTGTCAAATAAATAAATAAAAAATCTTAAAAAAAAAAAAAAAGAAAAGAAAAAGAGTAATCATGCAAAGACCACAGACAAGAGCATTTTGACGCACAAAGGGCAGTCAGTAGGAGGGCCTAAAGTAGGAGCACATATGGTCTGTTCATCGTGGTTGGAGAGCAAAGAGCAAAGGAAGAAAAGTATAAAATAAGGTAGGAAGGATAGGCAAGGACCAGAACATGTGGTACTTTGTAAGTCAGGGCAAGAAAGTTGGGTCTTATTTAACTATGGTATTTGGTGAATTTAACAGACCATTCTGGCTCCTGAATGAATTTTGGAGAAAGCAGAAGAGAAACCCATTATTGTAGGCCAGTAAAAAGGTGATGGCTGATTAATAATAGAGATAGAAATGAATAGATGAATTTAAGATAGATTTTAGAAGTAGGTTCTATAAGACTAAAATGAAGAACAGGAAAACAGAAGTGAGGGATGGAAAGTAATTAAGGAGAAGTCCTGGGTTTTGTCACGAGTAGTGAGATGGAAAATTGTGCCATTTTCTGAGAGAAGGAAGTTCAGGAATAACTTGGATTACACAATGATGAAATAAACTCATCTCCTTGAAAGAAGCACAACTTCAGTTCTAAGTTCCTCATGAAACGAAGTCACTGAGAATCACATTGCAAAATGTTATACACTAAATTTTCTTCATTTTCCTTTTCACACCTTCAAGCCCTCCAACCCAGTCCATAGATCAATGTGCTATGATCCTGTTGATTTACACAGCAGTGAGAAAATAAATCTTCCCTTCTAAAATGGAAGCACCATATGTTGAGTCAAATGGAATTGACATGTTGAGTCAAGAGGAAGGTTTATACTGGATTTTACAAGCTAGCCAATAGTAATGCTGTTTCTTCCTGGCTTGCTTCAATTTTACTTAAATACATATATCCACTATGGCGTTAAAAGTATTACAGAACGGGATCCCTGGGTGGCTCAGTTGGTTAAGTGTCTGCCTTTGGCTTAGGTCATGATCCCAGGGTCCTGGGATCAAGTCCTGCATCAGAGCCCTTGCTCAGAGGGGAGCCTGCTTCTCCCTCTGCCTCCCACTCCCCCAGCTCATGCTCCCTCTCTCTCTCTCTCTCTCTCTCTCAAATAAATAAATAAAATCCATGACTTCTGTTAAAAGAATAGAAGAATATGGGTTGTCTCCAAAAAACAGCCTCCCTTTTACATAAACACCCACAGTAGGGTGCTCAAAGAACAGTACTGAGCAAAAATTAGTTTTCCTAATAAAAAGAATACTAACACTTCAAGATTTTATTTTCCTTTTTGAGATCTCAAGATACTTTGAAAATAGATATATAGAGAAAAAAGCATACTTCAGAAACAAGTAAGTTCATTCCACAGACACTAAGTACCAAGTAAGGGTCCATGTAGTTTAAACAACTTCTCACTATCAGGACATTTAAGGACTCTCCAGAGCTTTTATTGTTAGTCACATTACCAGAAAAATTGCAAAATAAATTCTCTTCTAATCTATGTCAGGTGAAGCAGGAAAGACTCTCATTAACCTAATGATTTCAGAGCCCGTCTCCGCCCAAATGGTTTAGTTAGAGGGGCACCTGGGTGGCTAAGCTGGTTAAGCTTCCGACTTTTGATTTTAGCTCAGGTCATGATCCTAGCATTGTGGGATCGAGCCCCATGTCAGGCTCCACGCTCAGCACAGCGTCTGCTTGTCCCCTTTCCTCTGCTCCTCCTCTCTCTCTCTCTCTCTCTCTAATAAACAAATATATAAAACCTTTATTTAAAAAAATGTTTAGGTACAAAGGAGCCAAGTCTTCCTCTGGGAAAAAGAGAAAAGAGTCCTTTCAATTGTCCTAGAGTTCTTTATAAATCAGATAGGTCCGGAGGCCATATTTTCATTTTGTCTTCATGCCGTCTACCTGTATGCCTGTAACTTGTCTGCCAGTGTGGACTCTACACTGTGGGGCTCTAATGTTGGTCATTTATCAAGGAAAGTTCCCTGTGCTTGCAGTTCTTCCCCTAGAAACAATCTTCTCAAAGCACACGTGGCTGTTTTATTTTCCTCTGTCAGATTTCAGCTCAAATACCCTCTCCTCACAGAAACCTTTCCTCCTGCATTTGTTTGGTAGCCAAAAATTGTGTAACAAATAAGCTCAATAGGCAACAGTTTGAATACAATAGGAGTTTATTTCTCTGTCACTGAATAGCCCAGGCAAATCTTGTGGCTTGCAACCAGGACAGGAAGCTTTGCGCCACACCATCATTCAGGAACTCAGGCTGACAATAGCTCTATCATTTTTAACACACTACTTCCAAGACTGCTCTGGTCACTGATAATTGTTGTGACCTTCCAGTCCACAAGAAGGGATAAAAGCCGTTAAAAACCATATGTCGAAGGATTTAGGGGCCAGGCCTGGAAGTGGCACACTTCACTTCTGCTGCTTGAAAGAACTTACCCAAATGACCATAACTATTCACTATAGAGTTTTAAATTTAGAAATTTAGTACAGCTGGGCAGCATGTGACAAGCTCTGGTAGAATGGGAGAGAACGTCAATGAATAGCTAGTAGTGTCTGCTACACCACACTAGTTTTAAGTCCCATGTATTAATTTTCTGTCATTCCCTTATTACATGAGATCTTCAGGTCAAGATTTTTGTCTGTCTTGCTCATGTCTGAACGCTCAACATGAGAATAGAGCTTAGCATCTAACAGATGCTCAGACAATATTGTTGACTAACTGATTCACCAGGCAAACGACTCTACAGATTCCCATAAAATGAGACCCAGATATTTGATTGCCATGACTTTCTGATGTTCAAGAGTCTACTTTCAGAAATAATCGTGTTCATCTCCTCTTTCTTTGTGCCCTTTTGTAACTATCAAATGATAGTAAAAACTATATCTAGCATGTATTGAATAACTTCCACATGCCATACACTACACTAAATGTTTTACATATATTACTTCATTTTATCTTTGCAACAACCCTAAAAAGTAGGTACTCTTCTTAGTCCCACTTTATAAATGAAGAAAATGACGTATAGAAAGGTTAAGTAATTTGCTCAAGGCCCACAGCGAAAAGGTAACAAAAACGGATTCAAATCTTATTCTAGCACTCGGTTTCCTGAGCCCAGACTCTTACTCATTAGGCTACTTGACCTCTCATAAAATATTTACTCATTTACCGCAGTGCTTCTCAACTGGGGCAATAGTAGCAGTGTCTGAAGACATTTTTTATTATCACAACTTGGCTCGGGGAGTTTCTGGCATCTAACGGGTTGAGATCAGGGATGTTGCTAAACGTCCTGCAATCACGTGACCTCCTCCCCACAACAAAGAATTATTCAGTTCGAAATAGTGCCAACACTGAAAAACCCCAATTTAGAGGGACACACTGTTATTCAATGACATGTGATTTGAACAAATAATAAGCAACTGCTCTTTTGCTCTGATTTTCTAAAAGAGTATTTTTTCTCATATAAAAGGCATCTGAATTGGTGAGGAAGAAGTAAAACTTTCACTATTTGCAGATGACAGGATACTCCAGAAACCCTAAAGACTCCACTAAAAAACTACTAGAATTGATAAGTGAATTTAGTAAGGTTGCAGGATACAAAATCAATGTACAGAAATCTGTACGTCAATAACGAAGTAACAGAAAGATGAATTAAGGAAGCAATCCCATTTACGACTGCACAACAAATGACAAAATCCCTAGGAATAAACTTAACCAAGGAGGTGAAAGACCTGTACTCTGAAAACTATAAAACACTGATGAAAGAAATGGAAGATGAAACAAACAAATGCATGGAAAGATGTTTCATGCTCACGGACTGGAAGAACAAGTATTGTTGAAAAAGCGATCTACAGATTTAATGCAATTCCTGTCAAAATGCCAATAGCATTCTTAACAGAATCAGGACAAATCTTAAAATTTGTATGGAACCACAAAAGACCCCAAATACCCAAAACAATCTTGAGAAAGAGAAACAAAGCTGAAAGTATCATAATTTCAGATTCCAAGTTATACTACAAAGCAGTAGTAATCAAAACCAGTATGGTACTGGCACAAAAATAGACACATAGGTCAATAGAACAGGATAGAAAGCCCACAAACAAATCCACAATAATATGGCCAATTGATCTTTGACAAAAGAGGGAGGAATATGCAATGGGAAAAAGACAGTCTCTTCAACAAATTGTGCTAGGAAAACCAGGCAGCAACATGCAAAGAAGTGATAATGGGCCACTTTCTTACGCCACACACAAAAATAAACTCAAAATGGATTAAAGGCCTAAATGTGAGACCTGTAACCATAAAAATCCTAAAACAGAGCACAGGCAATAATTTCTCTGACTCTGGTTGTAGCAACATTTTCCTAGATATGTCTCCTGAGGCAAGGGAAACAAAAGCAAAAGTAAACTATTGGGACTACAGCAAAACAAAAAGGTTCCGTATAGCAAAGGAGACAACCATCAAAACTAAAAGACAACCTACTGAATGGGAGAAGATATCTGCAAATGATATCTCCAATAAAGGGTCAGTATCCAAAATATATAAAGAACTGATAAAACAACACCCCAAACCCAAATAATCCAATTAAAAATAAACGGAAGACATGAACAGATATTTTTCTAAAGAAGACAGCCAAAGGCCAACAGACACATGAAAGAATGCTCAACATCACTCATCATCAGGGAAATGCAAATCAAAACCACAATGAGATATCACCTCACACCTGTCAGAATGGCTAAAATCAAAAACACAAGAAACAACAAATGCTGGCAAGAATGCAGAGAAAAAGGAACCCTCTTGCACTGTTGGTAGGAATGCAAACTGGTGCAGCCACCGTGGAAGACTGTGTGGAGGTTCCTCAAAAAGTTAAAAATAGAATTACCATATGACCCAATAATTCCACTACTATTTACCCAAAGAATATGAAAACACGAATTCAAATGGATAAATACACCCCTATGTTTATAGCAGCATTGTTTACAATAGCCAAATTATGGAAGCAGCCCAAGTGTCCCTCAACAGACGAATGGATAGAGGTGTGGTATATATATAGTGGAATATACACAATGGAATATTATTCAGCCTTTAAAAAGAATGAAATCTTGCCATTTGCAACAACATGAATGGAGCTAAAGAGTATAACGCTAAGTGAGATAGTCAGGGAAACCCAAACACCATATGATTTCACTCCTATGTGGAATTTAAGAAGCAAAACAAGCGAACAAAGAAAAAAACAGTGAACAGACTCTTAACTACAGAAAACAAACTAGTGGTTCCCAGAGGGGAGGTGAGTGGGGGGATGGGTGAAATAGCTGAAGGGAATTAGGGTATCCTTATCGTGAGGAGCGCTGTGTAAGATAGAGCAGATACAGCAGTGTTGAATCACTATATTGTACACCTGAAACTAATAGAACACTGCATGGTAACTGTACTGGAATTAAAATAAAATACTTCATTAGAAAAGGTTATTTTTTCTCCACTTAAAAACTCTTTCCAAAGGGCTCCTGGGTGGCTCAGTCGGTTGGGCATCCGACTCTCAGTTTCAGCGTAGGTCATGATCTCGGGCTCCACACTTAGTGGGGAATCTGCTGGAGATTTGGAGATTCTCTCTCCCTTTCCATCTCTCTCTCCTCCCTCTCTCTCTCTCTGTCTTTCTCTAAAATAAACAAATAAATCTTTAAAAAAAACAAACACCTCTTTTCAAGTTTGTCCCAGTTTATGTTGTTGCTTACTTTCTCTTTACATACTTCAACTTCTAATTTTAATTTGCCTGGAAATTTTATCAGTATCTTTTTCAAGCTTGTATTGTCTTTTGCAACCATGCAGGAAAGTCTCTATTATTTTTCATTCTAACCCTTTCCAATATCCTGTCTCTTTATGACACCTCCCTCTACCAGTTAACCACCTTTGCGATGACCTCCACAACCGAGACCAAAACCAAACATTCACATAGCTCCTCTTTCCCTTGTTAACACACCAAACATACTTACTCATTTGAGGCCACTGTGTTCTCTTGAATCTAGACAGGATTTTAATGACCATATAATGTAAAACTCCCATTGTATTTTTAAAAATGAAATGAAATGAAAAGAGCAAGTTAATAGCAAAGCCAAGATAAAAAACCAGGCCTCCTGACTTCCAGTTGACCATTATTTTTAAAATGCCACACTGCCTCCTACCTGACAGAATGTCCATATGTATTTGCATTTGCATGTATTAATGCTTTTAATCTAGCTAGAGCCAACAGTAAAGTTAGAGGAAACTACTAATTTCTAAATAAGTTATTTGGTACAATTTGCTTTGTATATTTCCTCAGACACTATACACACTTTAACATAGTGTTTACAAAAATCAAAACTACTGATTTTTACATGTCAGATTGCCTCTTAATTGGCTTTAGAGCCAAAGAGTATGAATTTGGCTTCTATAAATTATAACTGAACTATTTTATTTTAAATATAGTAGCAATGCATAAGCTTGGTAAGCAGAGAGAACATGAAGAAATTCCAGCATTCAGGAGAAAGGATGGTGAGAATTCTCTCATCTCCTCTGAGCTCTACCTAGTTTTGATTCTAACATAAATTGTTGCTGGGCGGATGACAGGATGGGTGCAAGAGATAATAGTGAAGATGATGAAAGGAAAAAAAAACTGCATATGGAAAGATCTATTTGAAGGAAAACAGGGGGAAACCAATCTAAGCAAATCTGAAAGCAAATGGCCCCAAAATGTGAACTTACCACCACCAAACCCAGAATCTCCAGGTGTTTTCTTTTCTTTTCCTACAGAGACAGCATTGTCAGGATGTCAAGCACCTGATTGAACTCTGCTGCACTGCACTGTGAATTCCAGGGCTATGTGTGTCATTCCGTCCATCTGTTTCCAATTTAACATGCTCTTTCTCTCCAGATAGCTTTACAAATAGCTAAGCACATTTAATGTGGTGACCCAACCAGGAAGGATGTGTCAGACCGCTAACTCTGGTGCTCCTTTCGAATGATTGTCTGGACAGGCAAAACATGACCAGCAGCTATTCCTTGCCAGGGATTTCCATGGCAGAGAGCCGTCTAATCTGGATATGATCTCTCTTATGACCTTGGCTGCTGTTTCACTGTAATTATCTGAAACCTACAGGTAAAATCTAGGTACTCTCATGCATATGGAATTTTTATGGAAATGAACATCAAATATGGAATGTAAGCTTTATAGAACAATGAAGAAGCAACAGATGTGAAGGAGCGAGAAGGGAAAAACAAGAGGAACCAGATGGTTAACACCCCTGTGAAAAATGGTATGTGACGCGGCACAATTGCCCTCTTGGTAGAAATAGAAGTACTGTGGCCTTAAAGAGAACTCAGTGCCTAGCTTTGTCTTTTCATATTCCCCACTATTCCAACTCCTTGCCATTGTGCTGTAATGCTGACTCTGGGACTTTTACAGTGCCAGAGTTTCCAGCTTATCATGGAACCATGAATCACACAATTAAGGACTAGAACTAACCATGAAGTCACATTAGACTTGAATGGTTGTTGAAGTCTGGAAAGACTAGGGACAAAGAAGACGGAGGAGAAGAAGAAAATTCTTAAGATGTTCCTAATAAAAATGTTGCAAAAGTAAGAAAGATACACGCATAGAGTGGTGATTTGATAGAAAAACATCCCTTAGTGGTGCAAATATTCCAATTTTATGTGTAAATTAGCATTAAAAAGTCCACCTATAATTAAATCCACATTTCCTCACCAAAAATATCGTAAGGTACACCTCCACCAATATGTGAAAACACACGAGCATTACAAATGTAAAATCAGAATACACAAATTGCATATGCACAATACATAATTTATGATACGATTTTTTTTACTGTAAAACCATTCATTGCAGTTTACTGAAACACAGGCTAAGACATTGTATCTTGTGCCTATAGTCAAAGTTCTCACAAGCATCCCACGTATGCAAAAGTCCCTTAGAGACCTCAATAAAAAGGAACTGCAAGGAGAGCTGAGAGAGAAGAAACAAAGGCAAATTAGCTTTAAGGCTTACTTGTGGGTTTTCCCCAAGCCACTTTCTTCAATGTCAGGAGAGAACTTAGAAAATGATTGTTTTTGTTTTTTTAAAGGAAGAGGAATGAATGAAGAGGAAAGAAGTGGATTTTACTCCAGCTCCACTTAGTCCTAGACAAGAAGACATGAGAATGTATTAATCTGTATGACAATTCTAGTGAAGGGACTATCTGATTGACTGATATTTCCAGTCGATAATAAATTCCATGTAAACAAATCTAACTGCAGTTTACTGTCTGTAAAATGAAGGTTAACAGAACCTTGATCACCTGTTTTAATGAATGTTATACCAGGGTTACTAAAACACTTAAAATTCTTTGAAGATGTATGAAAGAAATTATGTGTGCTTACGATACTACTATTCCTGTATAAAGCTGGTCAATTCTTTTGAACGTGTAAAGCCAATGGAAGATTTTCAAAACTGCATCCTTAAACAGAGACCCAAATAAAGCACCCTGACCTTGGCAATGTATTAAATTTGCATATAAGTAATTAGAATATATTTTAAAACAGTATTTCCTTGTGCAAATCTTTGTTCTCCACTTCCTGCAAATGAAATTAAACAAGGATATATCAGATTTAGAAATCTCTTGTTTTCCTTTTAAAAATACTTTGTAGTGGGGAGCCTGAGCGTCACAGACAGTTAAGTCTTCCACTCTTAAGCCTTCCATAGCACAGGTCATGATCTCAGGGTCAAGAGATCAAGCCCCACGGGGGCCTCGGGGCTCAGCGCAGAGTCTGAGTTTCTCTCCCTCTCCCTCTGTCCTTCCCCCCCATACACACACACTCTCTCTCTAATAAATAAATCTTTAAAAAACTTTGTAGCAAAGTGTGCTCAATTAAAAGGGCACCCACAAAAGACAGCCATACACACCAATGTGATTAACCCCCAGCAGGCAGAATACAACTATCATAGTTTATCTTCATCAAAAGTACTTTCAGAATTTATCATTGGAAACGTATTTCAAGTTCAAAATGTTCCCTCCAAAAATTATATATATATAACTTTTATAACTCTTGAATTCTAATTGTAGACATATATGATCAAATTCATCATTAGATTTAAAATAAATATTACTTTTATATCCTTTAAATTTTCATTTTGGTATGATCATTTATATGTTAAATAAATATTTTTAAAATCCATTTTAAAATTTATTTATACTATGGATTAATCTTAGAGGCTAAAAATAATAAAATAGAATATTTGAGGAGACAGAAGGAGAGAGAGCTAAAAGCTACACTATTTTAGTCATGAGAATCTAAAGAAAAATCCTCTCTGTGCATGTTGTCCGGATGTGACTTGAAACAAAGAACCCCGAGATTCTATTCTAGCTCAGTCACTAAATCAAGCAAATTATTTAATATCTATATTTCAAGTCTCTTACCTATAAAATGGGAAAATTTATTTCTGGTGTCAATTAAGTAATCATGTCATTATACTTGTTAAAAATGGTTTTCAAAGAAGTGAAATGACCAAAAGCAAATGAGCCAAATCTTATGCTTTCTACATGCCATTTAATTTCTAACTCTTCAAGAAAGATATAAAATAGAAACTTCATATCTTCACATATCAAGCAATCACTTATCAAAATATTAATCAAGCTTATACTATGTGCCAGCAATGAACAACAAACAACTCTGTCTTCATGGCTCTTATGTTCTAGAGGAAGACAACAACAAACAAGTAAATAAATAAGCAAAATACAGTTTTCCCATAGTTTCTTAGGGAAATGAACCATGTCTTATATCCTCCAAAACTCAGCACCACATCTGAGACAAAATATATGTTCAATGTATATAGAATTAATGGATGAAGGAAGGGAGGAAAATGAAAAGAGAAAAAAGAATGATTTAATAAGCTGTCACCCCGGGGCACGAGGAGCTCAGTCAGTTAAGAGTCCCACTCTTGATTTTGGCCCAGGTCATGATCTCAGGATCGTGAGATCAAGCCCTCACTGGGCTCATGCTCAGGGCAGAGTCTGCTTGAGTTTCTCTCCATCTGCCCCTCCCCGCAGGCTCTCTCTCTCTCTCTCTCAAATAAATAAGTAAATCTTTAAAAAGAATAAGTTGTCACCAAACAAATTACCTTAAAAATAAAATGTCTTTGGTTACGGCCAAGTAGCATTTTACAGACAAACTATTCTACCGAAGACAACTACAAAAGCTCAGGATAATCCAGCTCATGAAAGGCCTTGGAAAGCAGCAATGGTCACCAGGATTTAAAAGGACGAGACCCCCCAAGAAAAGAAAACGTATTGAGGTGAATCCACAACTCTCTGTTCCTGGCTCCCAAAGGCATTTTCAAATTTCTAAGATGAAGATGGCAAGAGGCTGGGAAGCCATGGAAAGATCAGAATGAAACACCTAGGAGGTAATAAAGCCGAGTTAGTTTTTAAGTAGCTTCATAATCTCAAGGAGGCGAAAGTTCCTATCAAAGAGAAAGGGCCTTGGTAAAAACCACAGGCTTTCCAGTCAGACAATCCAAGGTATACAATCTAGAAACAAGGGCAAATTAGAAATAATCCGGCCCTTAGAAATACTGAAACTCAGACTCAAATTTCTTAATCCCTCATTGGATCAAGAAGATGTGTCCAAATACTATACCACACAGAAAACACATTCTAGAAAAAAGATAACATTACCCAAAAGATCCATAACTTTTTTATTAAATATGTAAAGTATTCAAAAATTATTAAGTATGCCAGGAAAGAGGACCATAAAAGCCAAGAGATAAAATAAGAAATAGAAATGGACTCATGGGTGACTCATATATTGAGCTTATCAGACACAAACATAAAAATAACTTTAATACGTCAAAAAAATTAAATGACACAGAGAACTTCACCAAAGAACTGGAATCTGTATGAAAATTATAAAATAAAAATTTTAGAACTGATATGCCTGGTAACTAAGATTCAGAACTCAATACAGCATATTAGCCTAAATGAAAGCCTAAATGAAAACAGATTTTTTTAAGAGAGATATTTTTTAAAACACCTAAAAGACAAAATATGAGATATTTGGGACATAGTGAAAGGATATATTATACATATAATTGAAATCCCAAAAAGAAAAATAGAGAGAAAGGGGAAGTAGCCATAAATTTAAAATATAGGTGAATAATTTTCCAAAAAGGAACAAAGACATCAAACAACATCAAGAAGCTCTATAAACTCAAAACAAAATAAATGCAAAGAAAACAACATTTATATACACTTCTGAAAAACAAAAATAAAGAAAAAATCTTAAAAGCATGCAGAAACAAAAACCACTTTCAAATAAACAAAAAAAATGACAGCTCATTTATGAACAGGAATGCAATCAGAGAACAATGGAATTATATCTTTAAATTTCTAAATCAAGATAACTTCTAACCAGAATTCCTTACCTAGAAAGATATTTCTCAAAAATAAAGGTCAGGGGCATCTGGGTAGCTCAGTCATTAAGTGTTTGCCTTTGGCTCAGGGCGTGATCCCGGAGTTCTGGGATCGAGCCCCACATCAGGCTCCTCCCTGGGAAGCCTGCTTCTTCCTCTCCCACTCCTCCTGCTTGTGTTCCCTCTCTTGCTGGCTGTCTCTCTCTGTCAAATAAATAAATAAAATCTTTATAAATAAATAAATGAATGAATGAATGAATGAATGAATGAATAAATAAATAAATAAATAAATAAATAAATAAATAAATAATAAAGGGCAAATAGGGGCACCTGGGTGGCTCAGTCAGTTATGTGTCTGCCTTTGGCTCAGGCCCTGATCTCAGGGTCCTGGGATCGAGTCCCTCATTGGGTTCCCTGCTCTGTGGGGAGCCTGCTCCTCCCTCTGTCTCCCTGTCTCTCCGTCTCTCATGAATAAATAAATAAAATCTTTTTAAAAAAATTTAAAAATAAAGGGCAAATAAAGACCATGTCAGACAAACAAAAGTAGAGAAAATTTATTGGCAGCAGACCCATTCAAACCACCAAACAAACAAGCACAAAAGTAAAGGTTCTTCCGGCCAGAGAAAGTGACTCTAAATACACAAAAAGGAATAAAGTGCAATAGAATAAGTAAATGTGTAGAATATATGAATGAATTTGACTTCATAAAACAATATATATCTTGCCTTATGGAATTTTATACACAGAATTAACATACGTGACTAGAATAGCAAAAGGCCTAAAGGAGGTAAGGCATGTTTAAAATTATTTCATTGTCTAGCAATTGCTAAAAGTAGGTACAATTGTAATAGTACTAATTTCTAGTAGACTTTACTGAGTAAAAGATTCATGTTCTAATATCTAGAAAGGTATTGGCAAACTACGCCTAAGGATCAACTCTAACCCACCACCTATTTTTGTATAGCCTGAAAGCTAAGAATGGCTTGTATCCTTAAATGGAAGAAAAATGTATTTAAAAAACAAAAGGAATGTTTATAGAGTGTTTAACAATATTTTGTGCACTGTTCTAGATCTTTGCATTGATTAGCTCATTTAATCTTTACATCAACCTTGTGAAGTAAGTAATTACTCACTGTGCAGCTGAGGAAATAGAAGCTTCTAGAAAGTTACTTCAATAGCTAAGTTACTAAATAGTTAAGGATCACGCAGCTAATGATCACTTCTGACATTCGAATTCAGGGAGTCTTATTCTAGAGGCTGTGCTCTTATCTAAAACTAGGAGAGCAGCATATAGGTGTCCGAAGACAGAGACAACATATTCTGGCACATTTTCAGGAGGTAGTCTTCCTGTGGTTTAGAGAAGCAAGCAGAGACTGTATTTCTATCATGATGATAGGGAACACTAAATCTAAACTCCAAATAATTGAAATGTTTTTCTCCAAACAAATAATTCCATTCTTTCTCTTATTACATAAGTAGCTGCATAATATCCTTGATTTTGCCTCTTGGCCTGAAGAACCTAAAATATTCACTATCTAGCCCTATACAGAGAAATGTTGCCAACCTCTGTTCTAGAATAACCACAAATGGGTAACAAAAAAATGTATAGCTTTGAGATTGGCAAAATCTAATCTAAAAGAAGTCAAGGAAAGAATAAAACAGGAATAAAAAGCATGTGGAACAAAGAGGAAACAAATATGAAGATAGATTTAAGCCCAAATAGGGGTGCCTGGGTGGCTCTGTCAGTTAAGCATTCAACTCTTTATTTTTGGTTCATGATCTCAGAGTGGTGGGATCGAGCCCTGAGTTGGGCTCCATGCTCAGCACAGAGTCTGCTTGAAGTCCTCTCTCTCTGCCTCTCCCCCCGCCCCTCTCCCTTCTCGCATTCTCTAAGTAAATGAGTAAATAAATAAAGTCTTTTAAAAAATCAAAAACCACAAGAGTAGTTAAATTAAATCTAAATATATTTAAATCTTATTAAAAGACAAAGATCATCTGACTAAATAAAAATAATACCCAACTATAGCTGCTTATAAAAAACACATCTAAAACATAAGGATACAGAAAAAGTGAAATTAAATGGGTGGAGAAATCCTATCACACAGAGTGAACAAAACAAAGGCTTATGGCCACAAAAATAACTACATAGATATTAAAGCAAAAAGTATTAATGGAGACAAAAATGAAAAAATGACAGAAATACTGAATAAGCACAAAATATCCAAATAGACACAAATATATTAATATTTAACCTCCCTAGAATGATAAAAAAATAAACCCACAATGAGACACATATATCACAATATAACACCAAAATGGCCAAAATGAAAGACAACAAAATGCTGTTGAACAATTAGAACTCTCATACACTAACAGTAGGAATGAGGAAAAGGTATACCACTTTGGAAAATCGCCAAGCAATATCTATTAAAACCATATGTGCATATTCCCATGACTCACCAATTCTACATCTCGGCATATACCCCTAAAAATGTATATGTGTGCTCACCATAAACACATATAGAACTGTCCATGAGAACATTATTGAAAATAACCAAAAACTAGAAATAACATAAATGTCTCTTAGTGTAACAACTGATAAACATATCTATGCAATGGATTACTATATGTCAATGAGGATTAAACAAACTATTGTTACACACACAATGTGGATGACTGTGAAAACATAATGTTGACCGGGAGGCTCAGTCAGTTAGGCGTCCAACTCCTGATTTCGGCTCAGGTCCTGGTCTCATTGGCTCAGGCTCTGTTGTCAGTGAGAGTCTGCTTGGAAAGTCTCTCCCTCTGCCCCTTCCCTGCTCATGCCCTCTCTCTCTCTCTCTCTCTAAAATAAATAAATAAATAAATATTTTAAAAAACAAACAAAAAACCCCATAATGTTGACTAAAGGAAGTAATAAAAAAAGAGTGCTTACTATATGAGCCTATCTGTATAAAGTTTAAAAACAAATAAATCTACAATATAGACGTTAGTTACCTTTTCAGGGAATAATGACAGATAACACACAAAAGAGACTTTTGGGGTCCTGGTAATGTATTTCTGGATCAGAATGAAGGTTATATGAGCATGTTCCTTTTGTAGAAATTAGAGCTTTTATAATTCATGTACTTTCCGTATGCATGTTATACACTAACTTTTTTAAAAAAGAAAGGACATCGGTAGTTCATCAGAAGAGACAATAAGTAATCAAGTCATATGATGGCATGGATCTCACCCTGGCAATCGCTCTCTCCTGTTCTATAGCAACTCCTGCTGGTCTGTCTTACCCCAGCCTGTACCGCAAACTCTAGTCCCACTGCTTTCTTCAAATGCCAAATTTTAGTCCCATTGTAAATTCTTGTTGTGCCTTCCATTTGCATGTTAAATCAAGTTGAAATTCCTAAGTGATATAGCCAGGCCTTCCATCAGGAGACTACCTTAAAAAAAAAAAAAAAAAAGGAGCCCATCTTACCTGTGCAAAACCATGATTCCAGCATTCAGAACCTCAGTATATGGTCTCTTCCTGCTTAAAATGTCTCTTCAACTTTTTTCAGTCAAAAACCTTTATGAAGATTTAAAACTTCTACAAAAGCAACTTTGACAATTCCAACCTGCAAATGTTTTCCTTGCTCTGTTTTCATAGCACCTAAAAATGCAATCTGTTCCCACAACATTACACTCTTT